>NW_011499863.1:1819062-1844774 GCF_000495115.2 Populus euphratica | reverse complement strand
GATTCTAAATGAAATATTTTTCGTTTTTTAGTTTTTTTAAATAAATCAGATAAATAACTAATAATATCCCAACATCACTGAGGTAGGAAATCGAAACGAATCTATAGAAAATTAGGCAGATGGTCCTTTCACTAAAATATCATGGACGGACACATAAATGAAGGCCCTGAGCTCTGAATTCTCGGGCCACCTTCATTTACTAGACAATACTCATTGATATAAAAGAAGCTAATTGCTAAATAAGTAGTGAAAATTATGAAGGAAGGCACCACTCGGGAGGCCCATTTACATGTTGAAAACTGGCACAGGTGGGGTAGCTGGAAGAACAGCTCGGCAAGTTAGCTCCCCAATCTCGAATCATGCAGCGTTGCTTTGTCTGGGTCGGTTACCTGAATCCCATGCCTTTTGGATGTTTTTTCAATGAAAAAGTTGTCATAAACGCGTTAACAAAAAGTTATTCGACTTGGGAGTTTATTGAGATTCGGACTAGTTTCGTCAATCACTCGGTACTGATTTTGTTTTTTGGAAAATAGGTTTAGTGCTGTTTAAATTCGGTGGATTTTAATAAATAGTAATTATTGCCAGAACAAAAGAAAATTAATATTATTCTTTGGATTTAAAATAAGAGGTTGTAACAGTAATTACTTTTTAAATTATTTTTTTATTTTAAAATGTATTAAAATAATATATTTTTTTATTTTTTAAAATTTATTTTTAATGTTAACATGTCAAAAAAAAATATGGAAACATCAAAAAAATTAATTTTTCAAAAGTATTTTTAAAATACAAAACAAACTAATTATAAAAAGATAAAAAAAAATTGTGTTTCAAAAACTACCTGTTAGTTTTTTTTTTTTTTTTTTTAGTAATAAGTATTGTTAAATTAACTCGTTCGTCAACTAAAATTAAATTACTTTATGTTAAATTAACTAAGTATTGTTAAATTAACTCGTTCGTCAACTAAAATTAAATTACTTTATGTTAAATTAACTAAGTATTGTTAAATTAACTCGTTCGTCAACTAAAATTAAATTACTTTATGTTAAGAAGAAATCTCTCATATTGACATTAATATTTATTTAGTGCCTGTATATTCTGCAATGTTTCACTTAAGCTCTATAATCCTTCTCAACACTACCCTGTTGTGAATCTTACGTGATAAAAGCGGGCTAATTTCCATTAATGAGCATAAGACCATGACCCATCATGAACTTTTATTTATTTATTGAAAACACTTAAATTAAATGCAGTAACGTGAATCTGAGGGGTATTTAAAAATATGGTTGTGATTATTTTAAAAAAAAAAATAAAAATATTTTTTATTTTTAAAAAATTATTTTTGATATCAATTTAAAAATATTAAAAAAATTAATCTAAAAAAATTAAAAATATTAAATTTATGTAAAAATATTTTTGAACGTACAGAGAAAAGATAAAATAACCCCGATGGAGGATGACTAAGGATCCAATTGTTTCTATCAAAAGGGTTTCCAATTTCTCTTCAGCAATTCCTTTGTCTTGGAGATCAAAGTAAAATTCACGTCCATTGGAACAATATCCTGTGTTATGAGTGTAACAGCCAGCATGGAATCTGGCCGCAATATAGTCGTCAAATTCCCAGCATCCAAACTAGCTCGCTCTAACCTCTTAACCACTTCCCACAAGTCTGCTCTCATTGAGGAATATATACCCGTGTTGATTGCAAATCCTTTAATCCAAGAACCAAGAGTATCTTTAATCAAACCCCCCTTTACAACATACACTGGATTGCCTTTACTGCATCCATTAACATTTAATTTCATTCAGTCCATTGAAGGGTATTTTCAGCCAGCAAACTGCTGTACAAGACCAGTAGGATTATAGCCTATAGAGCTACCATCCTAAAAATTCTAGCATTTCTCCATTTCCAAAGATTCCATGCTGCAACTCCAAATATAATTGACCAAGGCCTACCTTATTTTGTGCCTTTGCTGGACGCAAGGTTATTGATGACCTACTGTATTAATCATGTGTTGAAGAAGGCCAGCCTATCCTGATGCTCAAGGAGGGCTTCTCAAACTATACAGGCGGGAGGGCAATCACACAACATGTGCAGAATACTTTCCACGACCACCAAAAAATTATGACAGTAACAATTATCAGTTAGGAACCTGTGATTTCTATTATCATTAGTCATCAACCTATTATGAACAGTCAACCACAGAAAAGCTTTAACCCTTTTCGAGCCTCTCCCACTTGCATATCAGTTGCAAGATAGGATGCAAAGAACTCTCTTTGTCTTTTAATTCATTGAATGTTGCTGTAAATCCTAAGTTGACTAAACAGTAAACACAACACCTATGGAATGACCCCAGAAGATCGAGTCATTATCTATTTCACTGGAATGAGGGGGTGACTTGCCATGTCCATCAACACCCGTGTAGGAAGGAAATGAGCAAAAGAGTCTCCAAAACCATGCTCGCCATTGTTGCATTAATTAATTCCACAGAAATATCTCGTATCACATGGCTAATTAAAAGGTCCAAAACCCTGAAGCCAATTATCTTTCCAGAATTTTACACAAGAATTGTTCCCTGTAGACCAGCCTGTACCTGCAATCACTTGAGGCCATACTTTACATATAGTCTTCTACAAAGAAGAATCCCGCCCTCTAGCCTGCACTTAGGGAATCCAATCATGCTGTTTTATGTATTTATCCCTCAGCACCCTGGCCCAAAGACTATCTTTAACATGAATGATGCCACACCCTAGCTTCATCATAAACACTCTGTTCATGTAGTGCATGTGCTTTAAACCCAACCCACCTTCCAGTTTAGGTTGACAAAGAGTCTTCCAGTTAACAAGATGAACTCTACCCTTCTCCTCATTCCCTCCCCAAATGAACCTACGACAAATCTTTTTGATCTCTAGGCATGAGGATTTTGGGAGCAAGGAAGATTGCATAGGATACAATTTACACAGAAGTAATTCTCTCCGCTAAGGTTAGGCTATTAGCTTTCCATCTAGCTAGCCAACTTCTGCTGCATCTTCTCTATGATATAGCTGTAGGTTTGTCTGTTAATCCTTCGGTGTAAGAGAGGAACCCCCAAATACTTTTCTGTTAATCCTTTGGTGTAAGAGAGGAACCCCCAAATACTTTCTCAGGTCAATGATGCTGATAAACCACTAGTACGACTGATGGATTTTGCCAGCACAAGAGAGAGATTTTTAGAAAAAAATATCCTGGTCTTGCCAACACTTAAATTTTGACCCGAAGTAACACAGAATACCCTTAAATATTGTAAGATCCGTTCTATCTAACTATTGGTCGCTTCCGCAAACAATAGCATATCATCCCCAAAACAAAGATGAGAAACATTTATACATGTCCTGCCAAATTTAAATGCTTTCCACGAACCTGCCGCCGCCTCTTTACTGATGAGCTGAGATAATCGCTCTAGACATAACACAAAAATATATGGGGAGAGGGGGTCACCTTGCCTTATCCCTCTCGAGGGAGTGAAGCTTGAAGAAGGACTCTCATTCCAAGGTACCCTTTGGGATGTCGTTTCAATACACTGCATAGTTAGATTAACCATCTGATAGGGGATACCTGCATCCATCAAATTTTATCTGATGAAATCCCATCGCATTCGATCATGAGCCTTTTTCAGGTCTATTTTGATAGCCATAAAATCCTTCTTCCCTTTCATGTTCCTCATATAATGGATGACCTCCTGAGCCACCATTATGTTGCCTGTAATCTGTCTACTTGGTACAAAACTACTTCAATTTTCAGAGACTAAGCCTGATGTCAGATGCTTAAGTCGATTCACCAATACCTTAGTAAGGATTTTGAAATTCACATTGCATAAGCCTATAGGCCGAAATTGACTCAGAGTCCGGCTTTGGCATCTTTGGTATAAGCACAAAAAACAATATCAGCCACTCCAGTTGTGCCTTCCATCATACTTACAATGAATCTACAAACTGCTGTGCCTTCCATTAGCACCTAGACATCTGGTACCAAAAGACTTCTTCTTGAGCTAAAATTTGATTATGCTCATTGGTTAACGCTTTCTTTAACTTGTTCAGGAAAATGTTTCCTCCTTCAGACAAAGCCTTTTGAATGCCCTCAAGCTTGGCCAACACTATTTTCTTGCGATAGAAGATATTGCCAAAAACTTCCTGTTTCACTCTTGCAACGTTGTTGTCAACCTTTCAAGTTCAGCAACTAGATCCTCACTCCCCTGCTAGCAATTTTTTTATTACTTTAGTAAAACTATCGTGAGACGTCCATGCCGCTTCAAATTTAAAAGGGCGACAGTGTTTAAGTGTATGCATGTCCCTGGAGTTGAGCTCAACAAAAGTAGGATGATGATCAGATTTTACCCTGGGCAAGACCCTAACATACATGGCTGGAAATTGCAATCTACATAGTTGATTACCTGGCCCTCTATCCAACCTTCCATGCACTCTTCCATAACCTCTGCTCTCATGTTCGCGCCATGTGAATTTTGAACCAACACTTCTTAAGTCCAGCAAACCACAATCCTGAATCCATCTATTGAATCTCAGACATTTTCTCATATCAACACGTGTGCCTTCCATCTTTTCTGCAGCCGTTAGTATCTTGTTAAAATCACCGATAACCATCCAAGGCAAAGTTAGATGTTGCCCCATTGTTTTAATCTCTTCAAGACATTCACGTTTTAACTGAAGCTTCAGGTAAACATAAACTACCATATATAGCCATGGAGAACCTCCTCCCTCAAAACATGGACCAAGTGCTTGGATGAATTACGCTTCAGGTTAACAGAAACTACCGTACATAGCCATGGAGAACCTCCTCCCTTATCTACTAAAACATGGACCAAGTGCTTGGATGAATTCGACACTCTTAAATCCACGCCGCCTTTGTTCCATAATAACCAGATACCTCCAAACTTTCCTTCCGCCTCCACCTTGAAGTTTGAATCAAAATTCAACTTGTCAATCACTTTCCCTGCAGCCCTGCCACTTATTCTTGGTTCAATGAATGTCATGATTTCTATCCCGTAGGCTTTCCTAAAGTCATACACTATAGAGCAAAATCGGTTACTTCCAGCCCCTCTACAATTCCACTTAAACATGTTCATTATAATCAAACGAATGAAGTGGAACTCCCTAAAGACCATCTTCATAGATTAAGCTGTTAACTCCTCCCGTTCTATAATGATGGTATCTTTTCTTAAGAATCCTTCATTCATATGCTCTTCCTCAACTGGAACGCTACAACCTTTTTTCTCTACTATTACATCTTCCTATGAAGGACGTGGCACCTGATGAAAATTGTGCTTCTAGATCTGGGTCTTACACAGTCACCCACCGATTATCTCCCTTCACCTCTATGTAACCTCTATGGAACCTAGATTGGGCTGCTTTTGTCTTCGGCTGCTTGAATTTAAAGACAGAATATGTTCCTTACTGTTTTCCACCACCTTTCATTTCATGGGCCCTCTTCTGCTACTTTGGGCCTGAGGTCCCAGACTAACATCCTTCCTAGTGCCCTGCATGCTACGTCCTAGCCCTCTCTTGACAATAATTATCTTTTCTGATTCTGTCTCATCCACCACAGCTTTGCCTTTGTTGCTTGTTTCCTTACTCACATCAGGCTCAATTCCACAAATCTTGTCACTACCCAACTCGCCTGCTTTAGTTTCCACATGTGAATCTGGTAACAAATTAAATCGAGATCCCGTAATCAACGTAGCTTCCCTAGTCAGTCGTCTTTTGCAAGGCAACCGTGATCTCTGGCTTGACACGTTTGGCATCACCAACTCCTTGACTTCAGTATTCTTGCGTAATTGTCTCATTGGCTTTTTTGCAAACATCCACTGGCCGGATGAATCCACCACCTCCGATCGATACTCCATGCATGTTGATGGTCCGGGCCGAATAAACCCCCCCCCTCCGATCGATACTCCATGCATGTTGATGGTTCTATTTTTTTTTCTGGAACTTTATCATCTATAACAGAAACATCTGCGTCCATAACATTCCCTTCCCTCGCCGAAGAATGGTGATGTGCATATGGATAGACTTTTATTTATGACCATACTAGCCACACCGGCAACATACCAGATGAAGACCTTTATACGTAGTACGATGTACCCGCCTTCTTAGTTTGAATATTGCCAGCAATGGCTTGGCAAGGTCTGCCTCTGCACAGATTATGGTGTTATTAACTTATTATCATGAGTGCCAGTATGGTGTAATTACCAATATGGTTTTCAATTTTTCACAACACAGAATTATCGTAATATTCCATTGCCAGATCTGTCAGTCTCACCCTATCTTTTTTTTTCTGGAACTTTATCATCTATAACAGAAACATCTGCGTCCATAACATTCCCTTCCCTCGCCGAAGAATGGTGATGTGCATATGGATAGACTTTTATTTATGACCATACTAGCCACACCGGAAAATAATATTCCATTGCCAGATCTGTCAGTCTCACCCACTCTGCTACCTTTTCAACGGTTGCTTCAAGATTTGGATGTCCTTGTCTCACCAAAACCCCCTTGGATTTTCCATAGCATATGCAATCTTCTCAATATACATGTACCCTATCTTCCTTCCCATTACTTTAAATGTTAGAGTCTGATGTCAAGGTTCATGTATTGATTACTCCATTGCCATTTGACAACCACGCAACAATTTATTGGTACAATAATAATAATAATAATAATAATAAACCAGGCACCAATTTTTTGGTACAATAATAATAATAATAATAATGTAACAGTCAGATCTGTCAGTCTCACCCTATCTTCCTTCCCGTTACTTTAATTGTTAAGAGTCTGATGTAAGGTTCATGTATTGATTACTCCATTGCCATTTGACAACCACGCAACAATTTATTGGTACAATAATAATAATAATAATAATAATAATAATGTAACAGTCCAGGGGAACCCTTAAATTTTCTTAATAGAAGATGGTGTCCTCTCGAAACAAATAAAAAGTTCAAATAAAAGTTATATCATTTATATTTAAAAAAATAAAAATTTATTTAAAACATCAATTTATTTTATATTCCTGTACTTGTCCCTCTAACTCAATTTTTATTTTTATTCTTTATATTCCAAAACACTAACCAAACATAAACACAATTTAATTTCCTTAATCCTTATACTGATTACTCAATTACCATTTTACATTCAGGCTCTAATTGATTGATGCAATGAAAAAACGGAATAGCCTGGGGAGCCTTGCACGAATGAAGGCACAAAATAACATATAATCATGTCGTGAAAGTATTGAACAATAATTTCTCCAAATTGTCCCTCTAACTCAATTTTTATTTTTATTCTTTATATTCCAAAACACTAACCAAACATAAACACAATTTAATTTCCTTAATCCTTATACTGATTACTCAATTACCATTTTATATTCAGGCACTAATTGATTGATGCAATGAAAAAACGGCATAGCCTGGGGAGCCTTGCACGAATTAAGGCACAAAATAACATATAATCATGTCATGAAAGTATTGAACAATAATTTCTCCAAAGGTCATCACTGGTTAATCTCTTTCTCAGTACAGCGTTAGCACTGTCTGCATCATCGTCAAGAACCTGGAAAGTAATAGAGAAGAGCACCATGAGAAAATTGTTTGAAGGTTGCCATGAATGATATCATAGACTCACTCACAGTAAGGAATCTTTATCAACTAAATTGTCATCAATTAATATTTACACTTCCACATTTCACACTCATCAAGGTGTTGAGCCCCCTTTCCCATTTTTCACTGTTATTAGACCAGGTCAGCTCAGCAGATTGACCTGGTGACTCACCAACCTATAACCTAACCCAGCCCGGTTTTCATTTTGAACTGTTTAGGATATTGACTGGGGCCAAACCTAGGTGACATAGCGGATTGAACCGCGCTCACTTGATCCAACCAAACCTAGATGATTCCTCAACTCCAAGTACTTAATTTTTTATATAAATTTTTTTTCTAAAACGACATCATTTCGGGAATGACCTGGTAACCCTGCAAGTTGACCCAGTTACCTGGGCCTTAGACTGGGCTAGACTCCGGGTTGGATTTGACAACCATAAATTTTTCTCCCAAGCAAAAGGAGATGATAGCAATAAAATGAAAAATAAAATAAAATCTGGAGAGATGAAACTTACTTGAACATAATTGTTGATATGGCCATCTCCGTTGACAGTGGTAACTAGCTCATATTTGTTGACGGTCCACTCACCATCAACAATGTACTTGTACTCGTAGACTCCCTCCTGTTAAAGCAAGAATTGTTACAAAATTCCGGTTTTAATTTGAAATATACTTATTGTATTCGCACCCATTTCTGCAACTAGCTGTGGTAAAGCAATACCTGACAGTTAGAATGGAAGGGATCCTTCCCTGTCAATTCTGGGCTGGTTTCAAGGAATCTTTAAAGCTAGTAGCAATTTATCTCTAAAGGTAGCCTACATTTTAAGTTTTTGAAGAAATGAACACTCTAGATTAACAAATATTAGGGCCTGGGACCAAGAGGTGGGGGGGCACTGGCTCATAGCACAGGTGTGATTCGATATGTATTGCAATCCAATCAAGAAATTATGTGCTGCCAGATGCCAAGAAAAATGCAAGAAATGTTTTTGACAAAAAACTTGAGACATAAAGGCATGCAGGCAAGGAAGGAAGGGGGAAAAAAAATACAAAAATTTCCTCGAGTAGTTAAAGTTGGCACCTGCATTTATCTGTATCACCAAGGAGAGAAAAAAACTTACCATCAATTCCCTCTTGAGAACCCAAAACTTTCTCTCCTCGTCTAATTCTAAAGGTATCCTCTGGAGAAAGAAAGAGAAATAAATATGAATAGGTAAAAATGTTTGAACGGCTTAAACATAATGCAAAAACTAATGTAAGCTTTTACATCACATACCTGGCCCCATCCAATGTCAAGCCCAGAAACTTCCACTGAAGAATAATTATTGTCTTCCCATTTCAAAGTGACAAGCTTTTTTCTAAGGCCTGTTAGCTTCAAACAAGGAAAAAAAAATAGTTTGCAGTAATCTGTCAATATTCAAAAACAAAAGGCAAAATATATTCATTTTGTGATTGAATGAAGAGCCTAGGCCACTACAACCATCCCTTATTTTTTCATTGATTCTCAACAAACTCATTTATCTACCCCACAAGAAGGAACTCTTGAGGAATAAGTTTATGAGCTGGAGCTACTCGTTAATCTTGGCTGCAACTTTTAGATTATGGGTAGTTCGAACAGTTGATAGACTGAAAAATCGCATTGCATGTCAGGAAGCATCCTTCTATATGTGCAAGCTTAAAATTTTCATATTCACAGAATTCAGCATCTAAACATGGGAGTTGTTAAAAAAAAAAGAAGACTTAAGTAAAAAAGATAAAAATCAACATGCAGAAAGAAACATATAGTCAAGGCTCCGTGAGCGACCATGAATATATGTTACACAAAAGAAAAATGACTCACTATATCAGCAGTTGCACTTTTGATAGCATTCAATTTTGGGAAGCTCGAGCGTTTACTCTGCAAGACAAGAAACGACGAGATACTATGAAAACACTAATCAGCTACCAATACAGCACTAGCCCCACTGATAGCAATACTCCTTTAAGGGAGAGGTTCCAGCTTCGACTCCCTGAAGGTCAGTCTAGCCAAATTCTCAATTACCAAAAAAAGAAACTACTCAGCTATTTTAAACTGCAGCCATATCTGTCATGAACCAAGTAAATCGCAAATTACTATTGCATGATTTCAACATTGAATCCCAGTATACATAATGGCCTCCATCAAGCATCAAGCCTGTCTATGCTAGCACTAGAAACTGCTTGAAAGTCAATCCAGTTATAGTCTACAGTATAGGTTCAAAATCTATTGCTGGAAGGAATATAAACCGATTTGTTGATTACAAAGCTAGAAAAGTAGAATGGAAGGCAATTTGTATCCCTAAATAAGCTGCCACTACCAACGTCGACCCCTTCATTTATACCGGCTAGCTTACAATTTGACATAAGAAAAAAGGATGATGCTCTGCATCCTGTAACCATGTGCCTCATAATGCAAACTGCAAAGTCACCAACGTATATAGTTATACACTAAATGCACAGTTCCATGAACTTGACCCCTACAATTTCTCGAAGTCAGAAAATTAAATTACATAGACAAATCATTAACATCTTAATGATATTTATTTTCAAACCTGACAGGTTTGGAGCCATGGATCTTTAATAATGTTTTCCCAGAAAACATTATCAATACATATGAGTTTTATTTTCAAACCTGACAGGTTTGGAGTCAGAAAACATTATCAATACATATGAGTTTCATTTATGGTAAAGACAGGAGAAAGGAATCAAATCCAATATTACCATAAGCAAATCGTGAGCTTCATTAAGCTTGTAGCCCTGAACCCAGAACATGTATGCCAGCTGTGATTCATTGAAAACTCTTAGTTTATTGGTAAGGAGATATAAAAAAATTATCAGCATGAAATGTGTGGAATTTGAAGAAACCAAACATAGCACCTCAAAAAAAGACAAGGAAAACCATGAAAAAATGCTTCCTCAGAGAGGTGGAGGTGGTGATGCAGGGGCATTTCCCTCATTCATGATAAATGACAGAGCCAAACAAAACAGTGGTGCATAGCAACAAATCATAAGGTGTCAAACGAAAAATTAAGCAGAATAAGATCAAATGCTACCGCAACAGCAGGTGCTCTTCCCAGTCCTGCAGTGCAATGTATATATGTCACACCTCCATTCTGGTTTATGGTTTTGTGTAATTTGCTGACAACAGCTGGTAGCTGTATCCGTAAATCAAATGCATCAAAATCCCTGTTACATTAATATTAGCTGCTGTATCAAATGAAGAATAGCAACATAAATGATCATAGACAGTAGACACAGATGCACATTCAACACACATCCTTTGTGCTCTTACAAACAGTAAATGTGAAGTGGGGTGAAATTCAATTGGTACAGAAAGTGCTCAGAAGAGCTAGTTTGCACTAGTACAAGTGAGTTCTAGCTTAGAAAGTTAATTAACGTCTTCTAACAAAAATGAAGTTCCAGTGTAGAATGTGATCGTATAGCAGTCCAAAATAATACTATGTACATTCTCCACAGTTTTTATTTTTTATTCTTTTGGCATTAGAAACTAGTTTCAATGCAAAAGGTAGTCAGATGTTAACTAACAGATTTCTTTTTCCAATTGTTTATTTGTTCTCGTTTTGTAAATTAGAAACCTTGGATTTGCTATGTCTAACCTTATCTGTGCACGCACATGCTGAATGTCACCACATGCCTTCGCATAGTCTCGAATGGCACTGATATCTACCCCGAAATATCTGAAATGGTGGTAAAAGAATTGCAGTATGTTTCATACGCTTCTTCTTTTTAGATCTCAAATGCACAACAGTTGCATAAATGATAACTGATGACCATATATATAAGAGCATTTAAGAAATAAAAATTATGCTTTCAGCAGATCATGAAGACAAGAGTTATTTAGGATACTCCAAGTCTGGATCCTGTTGTAAGCAAAACACAGTTTTGACCCCAATTTTTCGAAGCTTGTCAACATCTTCAGGAGTCTAGAAATTTGAAAAAAAAATTAGAAAACCATATGAGAAACAAAAATAAAATAAAAATCAGTGTAAGAGGGGAAAGAATCCCTCATACATGAATCTAACAAATGAGAATCACCTGTAGGCATGATCCGACAATCAAATCTGGACGAATGAAGTTATAGTTCATTCCTAGTTCGTGCCTATAAGTCAAAACTGTACTAAAAATATATTAGAACAAACAATTAGCTGCACTTATAGATCAATGACACATTAATATTTCATTAATCAAGAATCAACAGTAACTAGCAAACACTTCAAAAATTCAAACAGTTACACATGCCACTCCAACCGAACAGGTCATACCCACCAATTCCCCACCCCTAACATGGAACTACAAGCACTATCGAACTCACCAGCCCCCATAGCTTCAGTCATGTTATGACTATATATCTCAGATTTTTCTTCTTCTTCTTCCTCAACGTCATTGCCACTCATCTCAGCACTAGATGGCGAGCCAGGAGCTGCCTACAGAACAAATTCAAATAACAAGCTTCTATTAGAAGATTTGAACTTCAAAATTCAACATAGTAAAGCAGTAGAGCCACTAATAGGATCAAATTAATTATCAGAAACAAACAAGCAACCATTATGATCACCCAAATTAATCAATTATCATCAAAACCACTCTCCACCGATTTCGTTTTTATATTAATTTTTTGCTTCCAAACCACATACACGGCGAAAATGCTAACATGACTCATTTCCCAGCCCTGGATTCGTGGGATCACTCCAATTTGCAAAAGAAATTATTCAACATCCCAATTAAAAAAAATCATATCATGAAAAAATCCAAACTTTACAGGGTATAACAAAAAATAAAGAAGAAGGTAAGGAATATTCCAGAATATCTAATTTAAAAAAAATATCTTCTTAACACACCAAAAAACCCCTTAAAACTCCAAAATATCTAATATCACTAGTGAATTCTTATATATATATATATATATATATATATATAATCCCTGAAAATCTCCTGGTGGATCCGGCTAGTGAAACCCACAAATCTAATGGCTGAGACTCTTCACCAAGTGATTTCAAGAAAGGTTTTCGTTAAAACTAGTATCATGTTATTCTGAATTTCTAACGATCAAATATTTAAAGAAAAAGAACCAAAAAGAGAGTTGCGGTAATCAAAACAGAACGAATAACAATACATAGCAAACATTAAAGCAGAGCAACAAGATTAGAAGCTTCAACTTGACAAAACAAAACAAAAGGATCGAATCTCAAGCTGCTTTTAAGTTACCTTCACAGCTACACGTAACTGCAGATCATGATAATCCATGGTTCCCTGCACCAACAAAATGATATACTACAAGAAAAAAAAAAACAGAACACAGATTATGTGTAAAGGGATGAACGTACTGCCATGTTAAAAGAGAATAACGACAGAGAAGAAGGTCTTCTGTGGTGAAGGTTGAAGCCTTGCAGAGGCAAAGCAGAGGATGATCTGCCATTCAAACAAGACATTGACGAGTGAAATTAAAGAAAGTAAGAAAACGAAAAAAAAGAAAGGAAAGATACTTTTACATGTTATATAGTTAGGCAGACCTTGGAAGATGGTGAAGGCAATTCATTTGAAGAAGGAGACGAACGAGATAAAAAAATCTGAGAGAGTGAAGAGAGAGTGAAGTGAGAGTGGACTTCCTGAATCTGAGTTGGTACTTGATAGTAACTTTTATAGCTCATGGTGGGCTTAATTGTGTGTTTGATCCCCTTGATTTTTATTTTATTTTATTTTGAACCTTGTAGTATATTTTATCTCAAGCTCATCTTCCAAACCTTTTATTTCGTAATTATTTGGACCTTTTCTATTTGTTGCATGGAGACTTAAACTTGACTTACAATGTTTCAAATTGAAACGGAAAAAACAATGATTTGGTCAAACTTTATTGACTTCAAACGTGACCCAAATCTAATTAGTCTAGCAACAAGAATTTTTTTACAAAATAAAATAATATCTAATAAAAAATAATTAGTTTAAGTTGATTTAATAACTTTTCATATTAACTTTAATGTTTGACAACATAACATGGTGTCAAATATCATACATTAACAATACTAATAAGATAGAAAGAAATCATATTTTATAATTGAGAATTCTATTTTTTTTTTGTTTTAATTTTTTTAAAAAAAATAAAAATGATACGTAATAACCTCATAATTGATGATATTTGAAGGTCATTATATTTTAGTATATAATAAAGTGATGGGGATGATATTAGAGTAAAAGAAATAATAAAGGGATTAAAATGAGACAAAATTGAGAATAGAGAGACTAAATGCACTATCAACCTGTACTGTTTGGGCTTGCAAAGGGGATCGCCTTTTGGAAGATTCTCCAGAATGCCATTAGATTTTTTTTCTGCATCGAGATATGTATAGAGTTTGAACTTCTTCTGTTCGTTGCTTTTAAAAATATATTTTTAAAAATATAATAAAATAATATTTTGTTAGATATTAACATATTTTATTTAAAAATAATTTAAAACAAAAAAAATCAAAATATTTCCTTAATAGTAAAAGCAAAAACATTCATTGACAATATCTTAACATATTTATTTTTATATTTAAAATTGTGTTAGGATGTATTTTAAAAATGTATTTAGTTTTAAAAAATATCAAGTTAAGATTTTTTAATAATTTAATATATTAATATCAAAAATAAAAATTATTTTAATATATTTTCAAAACAACAATAAACATACATTGAACCTGCTAGATACGATAATTTTGATGTAACCAAGATAGGATCTAATTGGGTCAGCTTATAGCCTATTTATGCCAAAAAGTCTCGAGTGAATGTGAAATAGATAAATCAGTAATAGATTTGTTGTAAATCAATTCCAATGACAATATTTATATAAATTTAGTTTTGATACTTAAAAAATTAATTATTCTAAAGAGTAATTTTTTTTTAATATTGATATAAATAGCCCTAATTGATCAGAAACACATGTTTAATCTCATTTAATATGCTGAGAGAGATTTTAATACACATTTATTTAAATTAAAAAAAAAATAGTAACATAATAGATAATAAGTGTGTGTTTTTTTAATATGTACCAGGTATGACTTGAAAACTTTGATGAGATGTCATGTATGACATGGTATTATTAACAGATGATGTGGCAAATTTAAAAGAGAAACTTCCTTTTTTATTTTTATTAAATATAAAAAATTAACTAAAACGCAGGGGTTTTTTAAAAAAAATTCTACGTCTCAAAGAAAAAGTAAAAATAATAAAGAGAGAGAAATTTCTCTCCAAAAGTGTTCTCCTTCGTCATCAATGCCACGATACCACTCATCTGCCTCGCCATCCCTCGATATCCATGCCATGCATGCCGACCTTATAACTACAATAATACCTTTTCATAAGTCGTCTTTGTCACCGCTCCAAAGTTTACTTTATTGTTATAGTCTTAAGGATTGATACAAATATTTGAAGAAAATAAATGTTTATACACTGAATTGCAAAAATCCACAAATTACACATCTTATTTAACTATAAAAAAAAGAATTACTATGTTTCCAGCAGAGCCATTTGATCTGAAGGGGTACATTGAAGAATGCAAAAGCGCATTTGGACTCCCCCCTAGGCCTCATTGGATAACGACTTATTATGGCGGTCATGTATGTCTGTTGTTCAAACTTCTGTGTGAAATTCCAGTGCATCTATGCATGTTCATAGTTGCAATTTAGAAGCAGATATGAGCTCCCTTCTTTTTTTCTCCCTTTTGAATGTGAAATTGCAGCATTTTAAAGAGGTTCTCAGGAGGTTTGGTAGCAACATTATCTTCTCCAATGGCCTCCGTGACCCTTATAGCAGTGGAGGGTGATAAATCTACCTTTGATGTTCTTACAGAAACAAAATGTTGTGAATCTTTCAAGCCTTTACTCTGGCATATTGGCAACGTAAGTCATATGTTTGTTCTTCTGTAATCATGTAGGGTGCTGGAAAACATATCAGATAGCATATTGGCAGTGTATACAACTAAAGGTAATTTAATTCATGTTTCCAGTTCTGAATCCAGTTATATATTTCCAAGGATTCTAAAGGCCAGTTAGAATTTGGCACTTCGAGGAGGCTAGATACCTTTTGTTATCAGCAGGTTATTCTCAGATAATGATCTGTTGTTTTTATTGTGCAGGTGCTCATTGCATGGACATACTGCCAGCCACAAATGGTGATCCTGATTGGGTAGTTTTGCAGAGGAACATAGAAATCGAGATCATCAACGGATGGATCCTGAAGTACTACCAAGATCTGCTTGAAAATTCTTCATAGATGATATTTCTTCATTGTCAAAAATCAGAGCCTCCTTCAATCCCCCTCCTTCCAACTGTTTTCTCTGTTAAACGCTTTTCACTTTGAAATTGAAATATGAAATTTTATTATTTCAACAAAACATTTGGATGTCCAAAAACAAGACTCAGTTTTCTTTTCCTGTTTCAAAATCTGTGAGTTTACATTATTCAATTAACAAGGGGAGAAGAAAAAAGAAACAAAAAGAAAACAGAGAAGCAACCTACTCTGCTACTTTTTCTTAAAATATACTCAAACTGGATGTTACAATGCATCAAATGAAGAATCTTAAACACCTTGAGAATGACACTGCTTATTTTGCCTTCTGGTCATCGTGCTAAAAAAATTTCACATATCTAGAGGCCCAAATGCATCTTCAGAGTACTGAGGATCCAAAATTTCAAACTTCGGCCTTCCAGGCTGATCTCTTCCGAGTGGAAATTTCCAAAATGAATCAGATTTTTGAAAGAAAATGTAAAATGCAACAGCAGACGCCAGGAATAGTCCTACGAGAACCAAATAAATCTGCCACTCTGCACGTGCAATGGAGGGAGAATCAGGCTCTTTACTTGGGGATACGTAAATCTAACATATGTAAATATGTGCAAGTGAAGAGGGAGAGTGAGACCTTTCCAATCTGCAGGAACATTCAACTTAGTTACCACTGCTCCCCATTCATTGGAAGTAGTAAGCACAACCCTGCACAGAAAACTCCAGAGGTGAACAACTCATGAAGTGCCAGTAGGAAAGAATGATAAAGATTGAAATTGGTTGCAGGTAGCATCAATCAACATTTTCAATCAATCAATCTGTGATAATTTTCAAATTAAGCATTTAGTTAATCACTGATCACATTCGAATTCGAATCATGAAATGGTGACTGGAAAACTTGTGCTTTAAAGATACTAAAGAAGAAAACTATATTTAAAGGAATAAGGATCAAGACAAGGTGAAATTAAAGTTTTGTGAACCAGAAGAGGCATTTAAAGGGTCCTTGTACTATTAAATTATTCATCTCTAATCACTGAGCAAAAAGAGTCGATGAGCCTTACCTTTGACTGGGACAGAACTCCAGAGATGTAATGCATGTACCCAGGTGCAGCCTCCTACTCAAGTGGGAAACCTCCATTGTCTTTACTTCTGCTACACAGACATCTCCATCTTTGCTTCCTCTATAATTGAAAAAACAGCATGTTAATACTTGGTTCTCACAGTTTTGCAAGCAAACTATGCTCCCACGTTCCTGCAGATTTACTAGATAGCTTTCTCAAAGTCATTGAGAGAGTGGGACTTCTAAGACATCTTTCCACTCCTATCCTAAACATATTTGAACAGTCTATTTTGCTACGAGAACGAGTTTTTGCACAGTAAAACCATTTCACAATGATGAGAGAAGGTATTTGGTGACTACTAGCAGATTCAAGACTCAAGAAGTGAAAAAATATAAAATGAAATTGACTCGTGACCTCTAAATGATAAACGAGGATAATAGTAAATGAGTTCAGTTACTGCAGAAGCCAAGATAACTGATTGCAAATGTCCAATGGGTAAATGGGTAAATGGCAAGTGCTTACAGAGCAAGATATTTCCCGTCCAGGCTGATAGACATTATGGCAGCAGGCTTTCTAAGTAGCCTCTTATACCCAATCTTTTTCCATGTACTTATATCATAAACTGAAGTGACAGCTTTGTCACCTGAATCAATGATATTCATAAAGTTTAGAATGAATGACTAAAGATAATGATAAGCTATATTGTTACTCCTAACAACAAATGACTATACCTTTCTGCACAGCACAAAATAAAAATGGTTTCGTCCCATCCTTGGAGAATCGGCACAATTCAATCTTTTCATCCTGCAGACAAATATAGAACCATTTTGGCAACAAGGTACAACCAAAATCTGAAGCACACCATCACAAATCCCTAGAATAAATAAAACATACTGAGTTGCGAGTCAAAGTAGCCACAGCTAAACCATCTTCTGCTTTCCATATTCTTGCTGCCCCATCAGTTGATGTTGAAGCTAGGAACTCTGAATCCAGGCTAGAATATGATAGACAAACAAAGGGATACAATTCAGCAACTAGGATTGACAAAAAAAAAAAAAAACCTTTATTGCCCCATCAAATTTTCTATAAAACCTTCAAAAACAAAGTTATTACACAGGACATGAGTGGAAAAGAAACACTGACCTAAAATCCATATCCCTGACAGAATTGTGCGCTTTTGCTTCGTCCAAAATGATGAGCAAACTCGGCCACTTCAAAATTCTTACAAGCCCATCCTGTAATTGAACAATATAAGACACCGTACTGCCTATCAGCTATATATACAGACATTTGGAACACATGCAAAAGCAAGCCAGTGATAATCATAGTTCAAGTCACGAATTTATTGCTTACCACCCCACCAGTGGCAAATTTAGACCCATCAACACTAAAAGCCATGCAGTTCTGCGGACCAGCATCTTGGAGAGGAGGTAATTCTTTGGCTAACAACTTTAAATTTGTTTCTTGACCAGACAACTCAAGTAATCTGTAAGCCACAACACAAACCAACCCCACGTTACAAAACTTGTTCAGCAGCCAAAAACACATTCAATTCACACACTAGCATCTCTTTGAACTCATTCAACTAAAAATAAACTATCTTTCCAATAAATTAGGGAATTCAAATGAGCCTTCTTAGCTTCATGTAAATCTTTTGAATGTCAGAAAAAAATAAAAATAAAGCAGCAGAACCATAATTTCTCTTAAAAGTATTCTTCCATATTAATGTAGTGTTCATAAAGTTTGAAAATTTATTAACCAAGAAACTCACTTGCATCCACCTTTACTTGTAGAACACACAAAATCATCTCCACTTGGATGCACTGCAATTGTCACTGGTTCACCTTCTGTCTCTTCAAACACGTAAGTTACCTAAACAAAACCCATCAATCAAAGAGAAAAAAAACATTAATCAAACCTCCCAAAGAACCCATTTTACAAAATCCTACCCCGATTAGTTTTTCATTGAAACGAGTCCATTAATGCCCAAAATTTGAAAAACCGAAAAGGGTCTCCATTAACCATCTTTGACAGTATTAGAGGAACAAACCTGAGGAGAGTTTGAAAGAGAAGATGTTTGGGGATCAAAAGAGAAGATCTCAAGCACAGACCGAGACGCAGACTCTCTCTTCCTCGATGACTTGCCAAGCACAACAAGATTCAAGTTCTCGGGTCTCCGGATCCATGACCCGCATGTTACAGTTCCCTGCATGACCCTGTATTGGAAGAACAAGGTCACAAACCTGAGGAAAACCCGGTCAAACTGGACAATATTTTGAGTTCTGCAAGGCACAAACAATTGAAGCGTCATGTACAAGAGTGTTGGTGCTGCTTTATATGGTTTTTTTTTTTCCTTTCTTCCCTGTGGAACCTGCCCTACACGTTCATAATGGTAGGACAGTAGAAATGGGAAAATCCAGAATGACAACTGAAATGTCAACGCTGTGCTGGTGGATTTTTTTCTCTTGGTGGTGGCGGATATTCTGTTAAAATGCCGCAGCAAAGGTATGTTTTTTCAGAGCGAATTTGGCATTGTTGGTTGCATTTTATTTTTCATATGCTACAATGTTCTAAAGTACAATAAAATGCGTCCAATGTAACCAGAAGTTTGTTTTTGGTGAGTGCTGAGACAAGTCATTCATGATATTTCGATCGTACTTATAAAAAATGTTTTGTTGCAGATGCTTGACATAGTAGTGGAAGGGTATTGTTTTCTTTCACTATACTTGACTTCGAGCCCTGGCATATACGTTTATCACTCTCGCAGTGCTTTACATACCTACTAGATTTGCAAGGTATTCAGTGAGCCGTGGAGATTAGTCGTGGTGCGTTCAAACTGACCCGGATACCACATATAAATAAAAAAGAAAAATGTTTTTGTCGATTTTCTACGGAGGGCTCTTGTCATTAGTTATATTATATCTTTTATTGGTATAAGTAAAAATATTTTTGAGAATTTTTTAAGATTAAATTTTTTAATTTACATAGTTGAATTTCTTAATTTACATTCATTTTTTATTTTTTATTTTTTTATTTAGTTATTGTTGATATTTTTTTTGGTTTGATTATATAAATTATTACTGATGCATTTAATTAGATATTTGTATATACATTTTGATTTATACTTTAAATTTCTTTCATTTAAAAAATACACTATTATAACTTTTATATACAATATTTTTCTAATAAAAAAATTACAGTTCGTGATGGAACACAAATTAAATAACCAGCATACATACATGTAAAGAAAACTCCAATTAACTATTATATTTTTAATAAGTGTGTGTATAAAATACTAACTTGGCATTGTAGTAGCTTTTGCAATCATAATTTTCAAAAATAAATTACAATTTTTTTCCAATTAAAATTTCAGTAGACTTTTTAGTATAACTCATGCAAGTCTATATGATGTATTAATTGACAAAGTATTTTTAAAAATTATAATTAAAATAAAACACAGATTAAATTCACCACACCAGCAAACGAATTCCAACATGAAAATTCCACCTTATATCTAATCAAGGGAAAACATCATTTTCTTTTTTTAAAAAAAAAACTTTATCTTAAAAATAGGCTAGTATCATTTTCCATATTTTACAATCTACTAACTACGTAAAATTATAAATAATATAAAATAATTGAATAACGTGATAGAAACCCAGTTTATAAAATGCCCCACCTATTTTCTTTCTGGTAATTAATTGTTCCTCTTAATTCTCCAAGCTTCCTTAAAAATCGTAATAAAATAAGTTAGGGTTGAATCTTACATCAAATGCCTCATTGAATCGTGTGTACCTTCCCCTCCTCCCCAGAGGATCTCAAGCCGGAGTCCTATTAACGATAAAAAAACGTTGAAGTCAATTTCTTTAAAAAAATAATCGATAAAAAAAAACCCTCTAAAGATAAAGAGGGCTGGGCTCCCTTAGCATGAAAATCCCACCTTATATCCAATCAAGAGAAAACATCATTTAACCATCTAGGTGGTAGCCAATTGGTAAAGACTTGGGATTAAGGGGTTGGCTCCCTCTATGGTCTCAGGTTTGAGTCCTTAGTTGCTCATATGATGGCCACTGAAGGTTTACATGGTCGCTAACTTCAGGGCCCGTGGGATTAGTCGTGGTGCGCGCAAGCTGACCCGGACATCCACGTCATCCACGTTAATCTAAAAAAAAAAGAGAAAACATCATTTTCTTTTTTAAAAAAAAAAAACTTTATCTTAAAAACAGGCTAGTTTCATTTTCCATATTTTACGATCTACTAACTACGTAAAATTATAAATAATATAAAATAATTGAATAACGTGATAGAAACCCAGTTTATAAAATGCCCCACCTATTTTCTTTCTGGTAATTAATTGTTCCTCTTAATTCTCCAAGCTTCCTTAAAAATCGTAATAAAATAAGTTAGGGTTGAATCTTAAATCAAATGCCTCATTGAATCGTGTGTACCTTCCCCTCCTCCCCAGAGGATCTCAAGCCGGAGTCCTATTAACGAATAAAAAAACGTTAAAGTCAATTTCTTTAAAAAATTAATCGATAAAAAAAAAAAAAACCGTCTAAAGATAAAGAGGGCTGGGCTCCCTTTGGTACTGGGCAGGTAGGTGGATAAAAGGTACAGGGAGCCCAAGAAAGAACAATAGAAAGCCCAATAAAAGGCCCATAATATTGAATAAAAGCCCAACTCTATTTTCTTTCATTTCCTACCAATTCCACAAGCCGGCCAAACTGAAACTGCAAAACCCTAAAAACCTCCAGGACAGCGGATCAAGTTTTAACTCAGGCACAGACGGTTACTACAATTTTCGTCAAACTTGCGTCCAGCAAGAAAGTAATATTGAACTGCATGCATAAAGATAT
This sequence comes from Populus euphratica, assembly GCF_000495115.2. Lineage (NCBI taxonomy): Eukaryota > Viridiplantae > Streptophyta > Magnoliopsida > Malpighiales > Salicaceae > Populus > Populus euphratica. Next base: position 1,822,916 of record NW_011499863.1, on the reverse strand, counting down.
TGCCTTTTTCCTTGTTTTACCAAAAACCCTAAAAGCATCTCTCCTCCAAGTAGTCTGCTGCTTCTTAAAGTGCACTATAACATTCACAGGTATCAACACCAACCCTAGAAACAGTTTCTTCGTTAACTTGTCTGTGTACTGGGTTGTTTTATACCTGTTTACTCTAGCTTGGTTTTGTGTAATGGCGTGTTACTAGTTGTGCACATAAATTTTATTTCCTGGGCCAGTATTGATATCTCTGTTTAACTTTTGATGTACCTTTTTGTTTGTTTTTTGAGAAAATTTGAAATGGTAATCCAATTAGTTGTGTTTAGCTCATCTGGGTTTTATTTTTCTAGCTTTTATTCTGTGGTTTTTCTTGCTTTCACGTTCAAAAGTTTGTAAATGTAACGTTTAATATGATTTTTTGGCATTAATTAACTTGAAAGTTATGGGTTTGCGTATTCAATGTATGTTTGCTTGATGTTGAATTCATGCAATTCTGCTGGATGATATTTTTTGGCTATTTATGCAGTATACGTATTCTGTGCATAATGAGTGGTTAACCGGTAGCTGTCTTGATTCTGCAGGTTTGGAACATAAAATTTAAGTGGACAGATGGGTGCGAAACAAGAAAATGGTGACCCTGAGGATATTTTGCCTCCTCCTGAACAAGTAATTCGTTTCTTTGGTTTACAGTAAAATAACCATGCTTCAATTGTTGAAATGGTTGGCTTTAATGCAATCGCTTAGCTTTTTTGTAACCTGCTGATTGTTATAGCTGTTATTTGCTTATATGTTTGTTTAAGACTATAGGAACTGATCGTGGTCGGTTTCTGTTTGCAGGAATTATCTCACGAGTTGGATATGAAAGTAAAGAAGTATCTTAGAGGAGAAGGAGCTGATTTGGAGGTCAGAAATTGGTGTTCAACATTTCCAGTCAAAGAACCTTTTCTTTTCCGAGGGGTTTTTTTTATTGCATTTTGATTTTGATTCTCCCTATCTACAGGTTTTAAAAGACAAAAAGCTCAAGGGTCAACTTTATGATAGAGAAAATTTATATGGAAAATCTGCAAAAGCTGCAGCCAAGACTGAAAAGGTGGATAATTACTCTCCTTTTCTTCGCTTCTCTAGTTCTGAAAAATTAATTGGTCAAATTTCTTTTATGAGTTACATGTTAATAGGGTATATCTTTGTTCCTTCAAATGCTTTATTTGTGGTCCGAGATACTAATTTCTTATTGTTCCATGTCTACTGCATTTCTATTTTTAATTTCAGTACTTTATAATATGTGATCTTTTAATCAGTGGCTTTTGCCAAGTGAGGGAGGCTATCTCGAGGCTGAGGGTATAGAGAAGACATGGAGGATCAAACAGGAGACAATCGGCCGTGAAGTTGATATCTCAAGCGCAAAGAATCAATATGATATAGTCTTGCCAGGTTCATGTCTGCTATGTGATTTCTTTCTAATGGTTTGTTTACAATCAAAAATTGTTTTAGCCAGGAATGTTTATGAAGGCAACTTCATTGCAACTTTCCCGGCTCACTTGGTGAATGACTTAGCAATGCAATGCATGTCATAAGTATTTGAATCCAGGCTCCGTGAATGACTTAGCAATGCATGTCATAAGTATTTGAATCCATCATTTCACATGTCAGTTTGGATTACATAAAAGAACAAGCAGAGAGAAGAAATGCTGGAAATCATAGTGCGACTTTTCTTAATATCTTTCAGGAAAATGTTGCATATTTTCTTATCCATGCTGTGCTAGGTCTTTCTTACGAACTCTAATTAATCCTGAAACTATGGTTATTCCAAGAGGACAAAATTCTGTTTGTAAAATTCTTGAGCCGTATTTCCTCTTAATTAAGTTTGCTTCTTTTTTTTTTCTTTAAGACAAAAAAATCCAAACCTTTTTCTTTGACTGTCAGTTATGTAACATTCTTGCCTGGAATTAAACTGTGCAGATTTTGAAGAAGAAAAAAATCCAATCCTCTTAACATTCTTGACTGTCAGGTTAATGTCATGAAAAAAAACTTCTGAAACTTCCTTTTATTTTCACTGAAATGTGCAGATTTTGGTCCATACACTCTGGATTTTACTTCAAGTGGTCGATACATGGCAGCTGCTGGTCGCAAGGGGCACTTGGCTGTTGTTGACATGAAGAATATGAGCTTAATTAAAGAGATGCAGGTATGTCCTGGTGTTGGCAAGCTTAATGAGATGCAACTGGGTTCTAGACGAGACCTATTATATAAACGATATTTAGGCCTTGAATGGATATTTATATGCCACCGATATTTGATATGTTTTACTGGTATTTTTCTTTACCAGGCCATTTAGGCCTTGACCGGAAATTAGATGGTGTGCTAATTAATTATATTATTTCAGGTTAGAGAAACAGTGCGTGATGTTGTGTTTTTGCACAATGAGCTGTTCTTTGCCGCTGCCCAGAAAAAGTATGGCTTTTTTCCCAGAAAAAAAAATGTATAATTTATAACTACTTGCCCAAACAAGAATGAACATTTTAATATACTTTGTATGTAGCTAATAATTTTGATTTATGATAGGTACCCATACATTTATAACAGAGATGGTGTCGAACTTCATTGTTTAAAGGTCAGTGGATTGTCTTTTGATGAATTTTATGTCTTTAAGCTGCAGAGGCTTTTTTTATGTCAGCAACTTTGCCAGGCCCAGTTAATGTTTAACCTGATATAACACAACTTTGCAGTATCATTTCTTGTGTCTAAATGAACTGGTATGATTTTTCTTTTCATTACAAAGCAATTGGGCTTGCTTTCTGTCAATCAGTCCTTGAACTCTATTTTGCTTGCATTGACTGTCTTTGCACCATCACAAGATTGGTCACACCATCCTGCATGGCAGCACACTTCCTTTGAATATCAGGGTTCACTATACTGCTCTGCTATGTACTTGATTTTTTACGCAAATTTCAAGTTTAATTCTTTGTTGCCCTCCACAATTTCAAATGTTTATATAAATGCAGAGTATGCGATTAAGTTATATTATTTACAGGAACATGGTGCAGTGACAAGGCTTCAGTTTCTGAAAAACCACTTTCTCTTGGCTTCAATAAACAAATTTGGGCAGCTGCGATACCAAGATGTTACAATGGGTGAGATGATAAGCAATTTCCGGACAGGTTTAGGCCGTACTGATGTGATGCAGGCCAATCCTTTCAATGGGGTTGTTGCTTTGGGTCATTCAGGTGGTACAGTAAGCATGTGGAAGCCCACTAGTGCGGTTCCCCTTGTCAAGATGCTGTGTCATCCTGGGCCTATCACAGCAATGGCATTTCATCCTGATGGCCATCTCATGGCCACGTCTGGCAAGGAAAAGAAAATTAAGATTTGGGACGTGAGGAAATTTGAGGTTCTCCAAACTATAAGAGGCCATGCAAAAACCTTGGACTTCAGTCAAAAAGGTTTACTAGCTGCTGGAACTGGATCGTTTGTTCAGGTTTTTGGAGATTTCTCTGGATCACGGAATTACAGCAGACATATGGGTCATTCTATTGTGAAAGGTTATCAGATAGGGAAAGTTGCATTTCGACCATACGAAGATGTTCTAGGCATAGGGCACTCCATGGGATGGTCTTCAATTCTTATCCCAGGTTCAGGGGAACCCAACTTCGACACATGGTTAGCAAACCCATTTGAAACAACTAAACAACGAAGAGAGAAGGAAATTCACTCTCTTCTCGACAAGCTCCCCCCCGAGACAATTATGCTGGACCCTTCAAAGATTGGTACAGTGAAGTCAGCAAAGAAGAAAGAGAAACCAACAAAGAAGGAGATGGAGGCGGATATGGAAGCTGCTGTTGAAGCAGCCAAGGGGACTGCCGTTAAGA
>NW_011499863.1:1813984-1818854 GCF_000495115.2 Populus euphratica | reverse complement strand
TTTTTTATAAATAAAATTTATATGGTTAGAATTTTAATGCATTTCCACTACATTGGGTTTCGACACTGTTGTTAGAGTGGATGCCAGGGGTTTTGCTGCTGGTGGTATATAGGCTTTATGGAATTCTCAGATGATTCACGTTTTGTTCAGTTTAGCTTTTGTCGGTGGTGGATCATGCGGGGCTGCAATGGTTGTGCTATGCCGTTTATGCGAGTCCTCTTTCTGCTCTCAATGATAAATTATGGACTTGTCTCCGTGAATTATGCTGCTGATGTTCGATTGGATACAGGGGTTTGTGTAATGGGAACTATCTTCCCTGAAGCATTTTCAGTGTTAATTTTAATGAGACTATTATCATTATCACATAATTGCCAAGTCCTTGAAGAAGACAATACCTCCCGTGAATAAATACAAAGGAAAATTGTTACTTGCTTCTTTCGGTGATATTTTTGAAGGATTATTTTTTTTTTATTTGAGGATACTACAAAGAATAGAAAAAATGTTGTTTTGAAGTAAAGAGAAGATGGCTAAATATATCTTTTGTAATATAGAATATAAATAAATAATGTTTTAGTCCATTTCAAAAAGCAAGATAATTAAAATAATTAATATTTTAAATAATATAATTTAATTTAATTTAATTTTACATATGCTTTAATTTGACTCGATGAAATAATGCCCATTACATGTGATTTAATTTGACTCGATGAAATAATGCCCAAAGACAGCCTAGAGGAGGGCAAGCAGTAGCCATTATAGGCATTAAACATACGAAAGAGACCCCACGCCGCCCGTTGCCAAACGAACATCTATGGCCCTCTTGTCTTGCACTCTTACCCTCTCTCACTCTTCTTTACGCCGCCACGTACACAAATACACCACCTCTATCCACCTCTCCCCTCCTCCGTCTCCTCCTCCTCGCTGGAACTTGCCCAATCCACCAGTACTTCCTTTCCGACGTCTCGTTTCCTTTCCTTCTTACATTCCTCGCTCCTCCCTCCTTTCCGCCACCGCACCTCTACTTCAAGACGCCGGTGCCACGGCTACTGTACTTGCTGGTGCTTACGGTCTCGTTCGCACTTTTGATACTCTCACTCAGCGAAATCTCATTCAACAGAGTTTGAGCAGAAAACTAGTTCATATTCTTTCAGGCTTGCTTTTTGCTGGTTGCTGGCCTATTTTCAGGTATCAATCCTTGTGGGAGTTCTTTGAAATTCAACCTCAGAAATTGAATCTTGGGATTATGTTGGGATTTGAGTTTTGAGTTTTTCTTGCTTTAACTTATACCTCAGTTCTTCGTGATGTTTGATCCTGGAATAGCACCTCAGCACAGGCTCGCTACTTTGCTTCTGTAGTACCTCTTGTGAATTGCTTAAGGCTTATTGTACATGGCTTCTCTTTGGTTACTGATGAAGGGCTCATTAAATCTGTTACTCGAGAAGGAAATCCGCAGTAATTTTTCTCATTATCTCATTGACTATTCATGGGCTTTTCGTTCCTCTTCTGAACAAGCAAAGCTGATGATCTTTTGTTGTTTTTTCTTACAGGGAGTTGCTGAGAGGACCTTTGTATTATGTTTTGATATTGATTTTGTGTGCTCTTGTTTTTTGGCGTGAGTCTCCAACTGGGGTGATCTCTTTGGCCATGATGTGTGGTGGGGATGGTAAAGCCTAAAAACCTCATAAATTTCCGTTGTTCAAATTTGCGTTGTTTGATATTGAAGGGCTCATTAAAGCTATCGATTGATTTCTCTTTAGTGGTCTTTAGGTGTGGCTGATATAATCGGTAGAAGATTTGGGTCATTGAAGCTTCCTTACAATCAACACAAGAGCTGGGCTGGTAGCCTATCTATGCTCACCTGTGGCTTCTTGATTTCTATTGGGTGTGTTTCAGATCACCTAAAATTCTAACCAGTCATGCCGTATTGTAATGAACTACTGTGTACCATTAAATACTTATTAGACCTTTTTTTTCTTTGTTGTCTTGACAACTAGGATGCTGTCCTACTATTCAGCCCTCGGATATTTCCAGTTGGATTGGACATGGACAATTCAGAGAGTGGCTTTGGTGGCTTTGGTGGCAACTGTTGTTGAGTCCCTTCCAATTACAGAGGTAGTAGATGACAACATAACTGTTCCTTTAGTAAGCATGGTGGTATCAATGCTAAGCTTCGGTTACTAGCTAGCCGGGTCTGTGCATCCAAGTCTTCTGCTGTCTGTGCCGTGTTTAATCATTCCAGCTCGTGTCTATTGTTGCCATGTATTTTATTGTCGTTTTTCTTGCTTCTAGCCAAGCAATCAAATGTATTACCTTTTTTATCTTAACAAGAAAAATCGTCCTTTCTACTAGTACGAATTCCAATGGTGGTTGTTTTGAGAGCTCCACACTATCACAGTATCACTAGAGTAGCAAGCAATATGCCCGGTTCACTAGATCCTACCACCGCATGGCTCAATCATGCTCAAAATACGAGTTTGATCATGGCTCGCTCTATAGCGCGTGTATGTATGTATGCATGTATGTATGTATATGCTTAACACATGCAAGCCAGGCATTCTTTTCGTCTTGGGGAAAGTAGTTGAGTTAGCTCGGCCATTTTGGATCTGTCAACTGCTGTGTATTCCCTGTTATTCCAATCCAGGGCGATCTCTGGAAAAGTTTTGGCATGCAAAAGGTCTCTGCCTACCCGATCAGGAGCTTTGATAGCTGTGAAAAACAGGACGTCTGGTAAATCATTTCCTAACACGCACCCTGTAGACAGTTGTGTGTTTTTTTTTTATGCTAGCTAGGTTGCCCCATCAACATTACCGCTAATTTGATTGAAAATACATGGAAATCATATTTTTTTAATATTAATATAGTAATATAATTCAAAAATACAAAAAAAAATTAAAATATTCTCCAATCGCATTGCTGGCACCTCAATTATACCAAACTTGTAAACCATACAATCAATGACATGTCGGGACCATTTTACCAGACCCCATCTTGTAAGTGTAGTTAGAATGGCTGGCTCTTACTATACCCAACCTGCCCCTGCCTCTCTTGCTCAATTCACCGACAACCAAGTTTTTCTTTTCAAAATCTGCTGATTTGATTTGATTTTTTTTAAAATAACATGGTTTTAATTGAAAAAAAAGACTGGTCATTTTTTTTATAATCAAGATCTTTTAGCGGGTCAAACTTTTAAATTGGGCTTATTAACCATGAGAAAATTCCATTTTTATGCTCTTTGGTCCAACATTAGCATGTGATTATATGCATATACTTTGATAGCAAATCATTGTTCTTCGTTTAGAAAATGGGCTTTCAACTGGTTAAACTGGGGCTTTTAATTGCGACTTCTGACACGAATAATCTGAAGGGAAATGCTATGAATTGATTGCCTCTTGGCCCAGTTCTACCTCTTTACTAGCTTTATCTGTGTACGAGAATTGATAAAGAAGGGCACAAGTATATGAAACAAGGGGAATCCAAAGAAGCTCGAATGACATCTACGCTTTCGATTGATTGTGGATATATTTAAGCCTTTTTGCCTGTCAAAAAATGAATCCTACAAAAAAAAATAATGCTCAAGAAATTGGAATTATTTTTTGTTATTTTATTTTTCAAGAAAATCACTAAACACTTGAAAATGTGGGAAATAGTTCTTTAAAAAAGACAAGACAAAATCTAATGGAGCCTAAGATATACGGTCATGAAGTATCACTGCAGATGGGATTGGATAAAATATCACGTGGTCCTGACCTTGTTGGTATACGTTGACCTTGAAATAGAACCAACCAGTACAGAGTGGCCTTGTTCATTGCATTTTATTTTTTATCAGCTAAAATGTCCTGAAATGCAATTTTTAAAAAAAAAATCTTGAAAATACTTATGAGATAAGAAGGCTAGTGTTTCTAAAATATAAACATTTGAAAAATTCCTAAACATTGAAAGTTTTGGAGGAAAAAAACAAGAGAAATCATAGAAATCAAAATTATTTAAAATGTTTTTTTATATATTTTTAAAAATTATAATTTTACTAATGAAATGGTTTTTAAAATTCTAATTATCAATAAATTTCCAAGTTTTTTATCTTCAATGTTTTTGTAATTTTAATATTTTACTTTGATAAAAGATTTAATGACGATGAATTTTGAAATCTTTTTACCTGCTTAAAATTTACTTGAATTTAAGTATTTGAGTTGGTTTTTTATTTATTGAGCATTTTAAAGAATCGTATTTTCTCACAAAAAAATATTTTCTAGAAAAACTTTAATGGCTGATAATTATTTTGATTTTTTTTTTATTGTAACATCTCGGTGTTTGCTAATTCCTTAAACATGTTCAGGAGTTTAAATTTTTTAAAAAAAAAACTGCTCTCCTTATCTCTTGGATGTAATGACCGGCTATTGTAGGAGTAGTTTTTATTTATTAAGATATTTGAAAAATAAAATTTTTATTACCTGGTCATTACTAAAACAATCTAGCTCTATCTTGAATCTTAGTCTATAACATAGATAATAATTGCCAATTAACCCATCATTATGCTTATTTGACATGCAATATATATATATATATATTGAAGAAGAGGAGACAGATAGAAAAAGCTGAATCTTTCACTTGGAAATTTCTTCTTATATTCTTTAGCTATAATTTCTTAACAAGCAAATTGCATGACGTAATCTGAATTCTTTCAAGAGCCTTTCCGGCCTTTATCCTATATATGACGAGGATGGCAATGGTATCCACAATGCGTTTATTAATATTTATATTCTATTTATTATTTACAAGTAAAAAAATAATTATTTATACTTTATTTATCAAGTTCTACATATATATATATATATATATATATATATATAATATACATGTGTGTGTATATACT
>NW_011499863.1:1795897-1813132 GCF_000495115.2 Populus euphratica | reverse complement strand
CACAATATCAAATACTATTAAATTTAGATATTAATCAAAATTAAATTTTATTTTTGAAAATGCATCCTCTAAATTGATCCATATATCAAAAGAAATGATTATTCTGAAAAATAGAAAACTTTCATGATCAGCGTGTTATCCTATTGAAATTAGGCAAAATAATGGTTGAGAACACCAAATGAATCTCTTGTTCTTCAGTTTCTTTTCTTTTCTCTGTTCGTGTTTCAACGTCTGGACAATTTCATGCCCAACCAAATTTCGGAATTAATTTTCAACTGGCACATGTTTTGCCATTACAGAAATTAATTAATTCCATACAGGCACGTTAATGCCTCTGCCAGTCTATTGTATCCACGGAACGTTCAAGCTGCCCCAGGCTCCAACCTTGGATTTTTTCCTTGGCACAAAACAAGTAACAATTAACCTAAAATATTCTGATCCACCTAGTATACGATCATTCATCATTGCTTGAATTCTAAACCTCCGGAAAGCACACTGAATTCAAAAAGCCCACGCAATTTGCATATATAAAAAAAAGATTAAAACTTTTTTATTTTGAATAAACCTGTTTGTAGCAAGATTTGGAACGTAAGTTTCACAGCTAGAAGATTCGTTTTGAATTATACACTTCAAGGCAAACTATTAAATTAGTAATCTAACGATGAATTTTGATCAATTTGATAATATTTAGCAATAAATTATCAAAACTCCCCGAAATTCTTTATGTCAAGTGTGGATATATGGTTGTTTCAACTTTCAAGTAGTCCTAGTTATTTTTTAGATTATCTATAAAAAAATTCATAGCCTCCACAGGCTAGACTTCCCCTACTTATCCTTTTTTGAGACCATTTTCTTGAAACCTCAACATGATCAGAGAAGCCAGAGTCAGTTCAGTTTCATTGGACAATAGCCAGTTTATACGATCATTTTGCTGCAGTACTTTTGATAATTTTTGTGGTGAATAAATAAATAAACAAGTTTGTTCAAATGTATTTTTTTTAGAGAAAAATTCTAATTACAAATCCATAATTAATTAAATACATCAAAAATTATTTTTGTTAATAAATACAAGAAAATAAAATGTTAACATATCTATTCAACTCTCCTTCTTTAGGTTGAATATTTTTTTAAACACAAAAAAATAATATACAAATACTATTGGTGTTTTTTTATATTAAGTAAAATATATAACTGTGAATTAAAAAATCGATGATCATGTATGATAAAATACAATAAATATTATATGTGTTAATAAAAAAATCTAAGATCTTAAGTTAATTTTTAATATAAATTAATTTTTAATATAATAGAAGAATAGAACAATATTGCAATTGTTGTGATAAAACACTATTTTCTTAATTTTTATATAATATTTTAAAAAAAAGTGTAAAGAAAAAAATAAAATAATAAATTACAAAAAATAAAAATAAAAGCAAAATAATAATATAAATAGATCAAGTGTAAAGTGATAAATATTTAAAGCCTAGGAAACAGAAAATGATATGTTTTTTGAAAAAAATATAAGGAAAAAAAAGAAAAATATAAAAAATATTACAAAAAAATAAAAACAAAAAATAATAATAAATATATCAAGTGTAAAATAATAAAAATATCAATTATAAAGAGAAAAAATATATAAAAATATTTTTAAAAATACCTAAAAATTAAAATTTTATAATAACTACATGACACTACATTAAAAACAAATGATAAAATGTATAATTACATTTTTTCTACGTGAAAATAACATTTCTTTTCTAGTATATGTATAATAATTATTGTAAAAAGTCCATATCGGAGAAAGCAATAGATGGAAACCAACCAAAAGGAAATTATTCCCGCAACAATGGGCTGATGAATTCTTCCGGGCTCTTTTTTTACCACTCTCGGATGAAACTGTCAAACACGAAATATAGTATACTTTGTACTAACAACAGACGACAACGACAACAACCACTGCAGTGATAAGGATCGCGGCTTCCTTCTTTTTTTTTTCTTCAAACAATTTGTTAATTGGATTGGGTCGCGGCTAATTTGAGTTGGATTTTTTGTTGTACTGGGTTCGTTATTGTGCAGTAAAACCTGCCTAATTTTAGGAGTTTGATTATTTTTTTGGTTATTAGAATTTTATATAATTATTAATTTTAAAATTTATAAAATTAATTGATGTATAAACTAATTTGAATATCTATTTTAATAAAAAAACCTAACTAACTTTTTAATAATTTACTTGAACCATCTAAATTCAGTTGGACTATCGAAATTTTTTTAAATAAAATAAAATAAAATTTTTTTAAATAAAAACAATTGATATAGATTCATCAAGTTATTTTTGAGATTAAACTCCGAGCCTGCGTGGCTGCTATTAATTTAAATTTTAGATTAGTTACTCTAGTATAAAAGAAGAATAGAAAAGAAGGGTCGTTCAAGACGAAGAAAGAAAACACAGGGAAGGGACAGGACATGTCAAGAGGTGGACGAGCACAATCAACAAAGGACTTCTTATCCGCGAATCTTCGGGCTTTTCCCCTTGCTGCGCTCAACAAATTCGTCGGCAGTCTACTTTTGTACACGAAAGGCATTTAGATGCCCCAGTGGCCATCTCGAAGAGATCAACAAGTGTTAAGTTACCCAGTCAGTTCGGGGATTCGAGGGTTAGTTGGACAATATTTTTATTATAATTGTTTCATGACGCCATATTATAGATAATTAGACAGATTTTAGCACGAAAGTAATCGAAATCAAGATTTTCTACTATGTCATCAAATAATTATATATTTTACAGGATGGGTCACTTGGGTCTGATTGTGCGCCATTGTTAATAATATTCGGCCACCACTTGCCTAAAATAGAGCGAACAGGTGCGGCAGGGTTTGGCTAATGGAGACTAACATACGGAGCAAAGTCCGTCAGCGTAGCTTTCATTTATTTATGTTTATTTTTTATTTTTATTTTTTTTATTTATATGGGGGTATTCGGCTAACTTGCGCGCACCATGACTAATTCTTACAACCCACTGAATATCCTATAAATCTAGTAAGCATGTAAAACACTGTAGGGGTGACAAGCACGCTAGAACTCGGATTCATGGCCATGGAAAGCGCTGGAATGCATCATTTTTATTTATTTATTTATTTTTAAGGGAGAGATGGTGGAGGATTTGATAGTCTATAAACTGGGATTTGCTTCGGACAAAGAACGGAAAGACACCAGTCGTTGGCTGGTTGGTTTCGGCTATGCAACCCTAGCCTCTTCCTGTGGGTTCCGGTTTTTCACTGGCCAACAAGATAAAAGGGAAGAAAAAAACCTATTCAAACCAAATATATTTATTTGGTAATATCTTTCCTTTTTTTTCCCGGGGTGAATTCCAAGAAATCTGTATTTTCTAGAATGTCTACATGTGGGACAACCAAGAAAGTAAGATTAAAATTATTCAGGGTGCACAGTTAGATTTTAGATTTGTTTTTTTAGAGGTTAGAGTCATTAGAAGTTTAAATAAATATTAATTTTAAAATTTATAAAATTAATTGAGTGGCGTGTATGTTGATTCTAATATTTATATTAATACAAAATTAAAATAAAAATTAATAGTTGCTGCTTAGCTATCTCTCAACAATGGTTGTGACAGCATACTAAAAATAACTAAGAAAAAGGATGAGAAATAAATAAATATTAATAATTTTTTTATATATAAATAGTTTCTAAACAACTGCATGGATTATTGAATTATATTCAAAATATATAACATTCATAAATTAAAATATTTAAAAGTCTTTTATTTATAATGGAAATGATAGGTGTTAAAAAAACACAATGTATTTCCTACTTAATTAAATGGTATTTTTTTCATGAAAGTAAGTTGCAAAGCTTTGCACGTAAGATTAAAAAAAAATAAAAAATCAATGCAAGTAGGGTGATAAAAAATTCAATTAAATTGTCGCTTTATCTTTTTAAATTTTCGAACAAAAATTAATGCTCGATTAAAACATCGTCGTTGACAAACAAGGCCAATTGCCCTCCTTAATTTTCTTTACTTCACGTGTTAGTTTTTACTAGTTCTCGCGTTATTGCTATAACCTGAATCAGAATTGTTTTAAATATATATATAAAAAAAATTAGATCATATGAAATATTTTAGTATTATTATTAAACTTGCTTTAATAATTCAAACTAAAAAACTTTTAGTCTAATTTTTCACTTAATTTTTTTAAATTATATCATATAAAAGTTAATATTATCCACTAAAATAGTCTAAAAAATAAAATTAAAAAAAATGTCCGGTTAATTCTAAATAGTTTGCTAAACTCATAATTAAGATTATAAGTTTTACTAGGTTAAATTATATTTTTATATGATAAAAAATATAAAAATTAATTTTTTATTAATTTAATATAAAAAATAAAATTAAACAAAAACTTTACATTGATTGAACTATCAATTTAAGCAGAAAAGAACAAATGATAAAAAAAAATTAAAATAACTAAAATGTAACGTGCTGCTACAAAGCTGAAGCATGTGGCCTTTTTTGAACTCACATGTTTGTGCATGTAGTTTTTTTTTAAACAAGGTGATCCCTTTCTGTTTGTTTTTGAAAAATATTATAAAATTGTGTTTGTTTTTTGAAAAGTTATTTTTAAAAAATTATTTTTTAAATTTTATTGTATTTCTTTGCTATTAAAAAAGTTGGTTAATAAAAATTATGAATAATTTAAAAATACAATATTATTTACTGATTATATCAAATTTGGTCCTTAAATTTTTAATTATTATATATTTTATTTATTTATTTTTCAAATTCATCCCTTAAAATTTGATTTAATTTGATTTTTATATTAATCTTAGTTCTTATTTTAATGATTTTTATTTACTTTTTTATTATCATTTTTTAAATTAAATTTTTTACCCATCAAATTTCGTCCTCATTCTTTTGATTGTTACTTATTTTATTTAAAATAATTTATGAAATTATAATTATAATTATTTTAATTTCATTATTTTTTAATTTTTTATCTATTAAATTTGATTTCTATTATTTTAATTATTATTTATTTTATTTGATATAATTTATGAAATTATATTTTTTTAATTCTATTCACATTCAACTTTTTAAACTATAAGATTTGTTTATTATTATTTTAATAAACTTGAAAAAAAAATTATTTTCTAACTCATTTTTGATAACATAACCAAATACTGAAAAATATTTTTCAATTTACTTTTCATGACACTACCAAATATCAGAAAATAATTTATTTTTTAAAAAAATTAAAATTATTTTTAAAAAATAAAATTATTTTCTTGCAAATAATCAGGGCCAAAATAACAGCTCATTTATCCCATTAAAATTAATATTGTTGCCATGTTGGTTGAATCTAACGCCTTTAGACTACGATCACTTGAGTTACAATATAGAGTTGTTATCCAAACTATTAAAAAAAATACCAATTTATTTTATTGTTCATATAAATAATTAAACCAGACTCACTCGTTCAAGATTTTTTTAATACTTTTCAATTTTTCTTATATTTTAAAATAAAAACATATTAATCTACCTCGTAATTTTCCAATTTCTTTACTCGTGGAAAAACACAATTCCTAGTTTCACCATGGTATTATTCACTAAAAAAATCTAACTGACCTCTTCCTCTTCTTCCACTGCAAGAAAAACTTCATAGCACGAGATCTGGTCAAACCAGTGCATGCAAGGTCACATCAATAAAGACGTTAACTTTCCCTGTTTTGAATTTCTGTTTGAATTATGCATTTCAATGAACCCAAGTAGTAAATAAAATAAATAAATAACAGAAGAACTCCGGTGGGCTGGAGCCAGTTGGATTCAAAATTGCCGGTGTACCAGTCCAAGGCCGCACGAGATGCCCGCCTCCCCGCACCAAAACCACTCGATCGTTGCCTGGGATAAAGCCTTGTGCAAATACAACATAATGACAGCGAATTAATTATTTGTCATAATAGCTGGAGGTAGAGAATTGAGGGGAAAAAAATGCGTGGATCGATTGGAGAGTCTTAATCAGGAATAATAAATAAATAAAAGATCATTACTCTGTTTTATTTTGAAACTTGGTGGGAATCTGACTGCCATTTACGCACTCAAAGCTTTTTTAATCTTTGATATAGAAAATGGCTTCGTTTTTTGTAACAAATTAAAAGGAAAAGGGGAAAAAATCATTACTGGCTATTTCCTTTATGAAAAAAAATAATTTTCTCTCTCTAGAAATTCTACCTTTTTTGCTTTATTATTGTTAATTTATCGCTAGTATTATTTTTGCAATTGTGCATGTTGCTCTTTACGAAACACCACAGCCAAGCTGATGAATACCAGGTGAAAATGTCTCATTGGCAAGGCCTTTTCTTTACTCCCAGCATCTCTCGACAATGATCATCCACTAATCCTTTTGATTTTTCTTTTTTTTTTAAAAAAAATCCAATCAAAAGGTATTGTCTTTAATTGGACAATTTTTTTTAAATGTTTTTAGGTTATTTTAATTTACTGATAACAAAATTAAATCCTAAAAACTTTTAAAAATATTATTTTAATATATTTTTAAAAAATTAAAAATACCTTAAGAAACAATGACTATCACACCTCAAAATACCCCCCTTCAACGTAGTAGCTGCAGGCTCTGGGTAAAAAAAATCCTTAAAATATATTTCATTCTTAATTTCAAGTGAGAAAAAGAGAGGAGGACAAAAAGTATAGCTAAAAATAATTATTTTATATAAAAAAAGAAAGTGAATGCCATGTTTAAATTATCATTCAATTATGAGTTTGCCTGTATAGTAACAACAGAGAGAAACAAACTATTTTTCTTTTCTCTTTCTTTTTTTTGGATCACGATAAAATATTTTTTTTCTACCTATATCTCATATTTTTCTGAATCTTTCTTCACCAGATGTGAAGGCTATCCTTGTTCATACAGGAGACATTTTTAAGGGCATGTTTGATATTGTATTTTAAAAGCATTTAAAAAAATTATTATTTTTACTTTGAATTGATATATTTTAAAATTATTTTGATGTATTGATTTGAAAAATAATTTTTTAAAATTTAAAAAATATTAATGATATACTTTTATAAATAAAAAAACATTTTAAAAATAAACTGCAATCACATTCTTATAAATTCTCTAAAAGTTCATGTCCCGCTATAATTTGAAAACAACAACGTACGCACTGCCTCGTTTGAATTTTTTAACTGCGATATAGTCAAGGAAAATTTGAGGGAATAAATTAGTTATTCGTAGATTCTATTGATATTTTTTTCTTTAAAAAAAAATTGGAGTTAAATGTTTCATGCATAGCTTATTGATCAGATTTATCTTCAAAAAAATAAAATGGTTATTGATCTCCTGGCTCCTTTTTCTCCCAAGGGAAGAGATTTATTTGTAACAGATTAAGGTTCAATGAATGAAAAATTTAAGTGTATTGATTTATTTATTTGGAAATCCATTTCCATTAAAGGAGATATAAAATAAAATTAATTTCCTATTAAATGTGATAATAATATAGGATTTATCTTTCCTGTACATGTCTTTATCATTTTTGAGAGTGAGTCAAAAAAACATTTAATGATATTAGTTTGCAATATCTAGTTGTTCTCTTTTAATTTCTTGAAACTCTGAAGAAATGATAGGAAATATTTTTTTGTTATAAAAATAAAAATAAATATATTTTAAAATTATCCTTAGAATAAGTTTTTATCATTTTAAATTATGAATCAAGGACACGGGGACATGTCCCTCTCTCCCAGTTATCTTTGATTTTGTTTTTCTTATTCCAGTACACTATGATCTTTTCTTTTCTTTTTTACGATAATATATCCACTGATCTTGTTAAGAAAATTAAAATCCAAATCAATACTTAATTTTTAGCAACTTTAAGTTGCTAAAAATTAAAGAGTTGCGTGACGATTTGATTGGATTTTCTTACCACCTTACCTGCATTGATTTTTGAAACTTAATTGTGTTAAATCAGTAAAATAAAGAGCATCACGTTCAAATTATTTTTCTAGAAACATTTAATTACGATTTTGAATGTACAATAATACATAGAGAAATAAAATATATATTTTTGCCACTGTTGATATATCGAGAAAAAAATAATAAATTTTCAGATATTAATTCTGAATTTTAAATTCATAATATCAAGGAGAAGAGCAACATCAAATCAATTTCTTATACTGAAAACCTTTCAAACAAACAAACAAAACTTAAAATAATAATAATAAATAATTTATTTTTACATTTTAAAAGTATTTTTAAAAAAGAATTATATTTTTTATTTTTTTAACTATTTTAGTATTTTAAAATCATTTTAATATATTAATATTAAAAATAGTTTTTTATATATTTCTAAATAAAAAATACTTTAAAAAACAGCTATACTCACCCTCAAATTTCTCAATCCCCTAATTAAATTTTCATAACAACCCCAACCCCACCACTTTAAAGCAAATCAATTCTTTTTTCTAATTCCACCTACTAATTAAATTCCTTTCCATCTCATTTATTCCTTGCCAAACGCGTCTCAATCCTCATCCAAACAAGTCCTTTGCACTTCAAGACATCGTCCAAGACCACATCCCCTGACGCGGAAAAGGAAAGGTGACACGTGCTTACTCTTCTCCTCAGAACGCCGCGAGTATTGCCAATACTTAAATGTTCGCGAGTGCAAATGTCCATAGAATCTCCGAAACGTCCGGTCTCTTCCCTGTTGCCGTTTTCCCTCCACTGTCCTTGTTTTGTTTTTTCATTTACTGTGCCAGAAAGGGACCGCCCGTTAAAAGGAAAACACCGAATTTGCAAACCGATGAACTAAATAGATTTAATTCTATTCCATCTGAATTTTATATTAAAATTAATTTAACATTAATTTTATTAAACTTAAATTAATCCAGTTAAATTTTTAAAAATTCATATGAAACTTGATCAAATTAAATTATTTTTATTCTATTTTTTTTAAAAATGTTATATATCTATAAAGGATAAACATGAATTTAAAAAAAAAAACCGGAGCATGAGAATTTTGTTTTTATATATAAATATAGTTTGAAAATTTAGAAAAACTATATTATTACCAATAAATAATCAGTTGGATAATGTCGTTCTCGCACTCTTAAATCTCGTTATTCAAGAATACATATAGATATTTTGGAGATTATCCACTATGAAATTGGAGAATGCCTTTTCCTTGCAATTTAAGTGATATTTTAGCTCATTGAATAAAAAATAAAAAATAGTTAGTTCAACACGGGCAGCATTTTTTTTATTATTATTAAATTCAAAACTCAAAAAACGTTCCCTCTCGTCTTCTTTTTACATCAAGGGGGTATAAATGCTAGATATAGAAAATAAACAGAGTGCTTGAAAATAAGAATGGTGAAGTTCTTACTCACCAGGGAGATACATGGAAAAATTTCCTCCCCCCAGGAGATGCCTTGTTCTTCGTCAATTTTTCTCAGGGCGAGTAAATTTATGGATCAGTTGAAGTTAAGATTTTTTCCAAGCAATTTTAAATTGATCAGATGTATTAAAAAATTGAATAAATCTCCTCAGCGTCAAAATCTGTACCAAGGAATCAAATAAAATAAAAAAACATTTTCTCAGCTACTACTCCGATTTTTTTAACAATTAGCACCTTGTTCTGTATCGCTTTTCTTATATGAAGTCCGACCATATATTATTTTACACACAAAAAGTCTCTTTATCATATATAAAAATATAAAATATGTTTTCCATTAAATTTACACTGCTGCTATTGTTCATACTTCACTTTTCCCTATCGAGGTAATGGTAAAATTTTCAATATTCTCCTGACTTGATATTTATTTACTTTTTAAATAATACATTGGTCCCAGAATTCCTTCATTTATTTCTTGTAAAGAGGAAGGTGGAGTGGGTTCACACTAGTAATTTCTCCCTGACTTATCAGCTATGACCTGCTATGAATTGTATCTTCTAGCCATTGTTTTAAATTCCGGAATGGCTTGATATCTATCCGGTTAAAAATTCAAGTTTATCAAGGGTCCGCACTATTAATCCGAGTTTAGTTTCATCAAGTCTCAACATCAACTAGCTTACAATTTTTTATTAAAATAATATTTTTTATTTAATATAAAATTAAAATTAAAATCAACTCATGACCAAAACTTTACTTTAATTCAGCTTTTTATACTATACTTAAACTTATTAAGTTTTTTTTTTGAATAATATAAATATTCAAATCAGCTTTTTTTTATATATATATATATATCTATTAATTTTATAGGTTTTAAAATTAATAACTATATAAACTTTTAATAGTTATAAAAAAAATTGAATTCATGATAATTAAAAAGTAAATTCAATATCTAATCAGTTAAATTATTTCTTAGAGTTAATTTATTATAGTTTTATCTTGAATTTAAGATTGTATTTAGTTAATATATTAAGATAGAAAAAATAATATTAAAAATAACTTGATGTTTGGTTAAAAAAATAAAAAAATATTTTTAAGTAAATTTTTATATTTATAAAACTAGAAACCAGAAGCGTAGAAAAATATATTTCGTCTGTCTCTCGTTATCTTTATCTGTTTTATTAAAATACAGTAATAAAACGATTTCTAAATTCTGTGGCTTATGCAGGTACACAAATTTTTCCTCGTGTAGAAAAAACCCATCCTCTCTCTCCCTCTAGGATCAGAACAAAGCTTCCTATGCATACACACTGTCTGCATATATAAATAGATCCTTGAGATGGCCAGCCAGGGACGCTCATCCATGCACAAAGACAATCCCAAACCCCTAAATTCCAAGCCAAAATAAAAAAAAACAAACAAATAAGTAAAACTTTCCCTTTCTGTCACCCCCACCACCATTTCTATCTAAAAATCTTACATCCAAAACACACGCAAAACGTATCTCTACAGCAATCTCAGAATCAGTCACGCACTGAAACAACAACGTTATAAAAACCAAAACCAAAACCAAAACAAAAAATATTACCCATAAAAAGGTCCTCAGAAATTAACTTCCTTCCCTTGTAAAGACACAAACCTCTAAAGTTTCAATCTTTCCATCTGGGGTTTGCGTAAACTTGCAAATAATTATAATCTTTCATGGGTGTTTATGAGGCTGGTGTGAATGGCACCGATGGAACCACAACAGCGACAACTTGTAGCTGCTGGAATACGAGCATGAGGTGTTGGTGCAGATGGAGATGGGAAAACCATCATCAACAGCAGCAGCAGCATAATGTTCTGCGCCAAAGATTGGTTTCTCTAGTGTTTTCCTCTGGTTTTACGTTCTTTTTGGGGTATTTGGTTTTGTATGGATCTATTGGTATGTTTTATGCTTGGCTTATGTTTAGTAAGCCTTATTTACATAGCACAAATGCTCGTGTTGGGTTAAAGTCACTGGGTTGTCAAGAAGACAATGAGGGTTCTTGGTCTATTGGTGTCTTTTATGGTGATTCTCCTTTCTCTCTCAAACCAATTGAAGCTGTAAGTTGTTTCTGTTCTTTTACCATGATTTTTTTTATTTGTTTTGTGTCTTGTGCACATTTATGCATTAGTAGAGACTGGCTTTGTGATTATATCTTCACCTCTGTTCAGGGGTTTTTTTTATGGATTTTTTTGTTTAATTTTTGCTTTTTGTAAAGTGGGTTTTAGTGGCTAATTCCTGCTTCTTCTTCTTTTACTAGTGGCTGTTTCAAAGCTTCATGTTTCTTGCTTCTTCTTCTTCTTCTTTTTTTCTTTTTGCGAGTCAGGTATTAGTGGTCAAGTCTTGCTTTCTTGATCAATGACTGTTTTGAAACTGCATGTTTTTTGCTTTTTACCTTTTCGCATTTCTGTCAGAATTTATCGGCGTGTTTACTTTTTTTTGAAGAATTTTTAATTTGTTCAATTTAATTAATTTTTGTTTATTTCTAGCACATGGGACGAGGACAATTTTTCGTTTTATTTCCTTCTGCATGTATTGACTTGTATCATTAACATGCCATGATTCTGATTTACTGGTGGAAGATTGCAACAGATGAATGAATGGAGAGATGAGGGTGCGGCATGGCCTGTTGCCAACCCCGTCGTCACTTGTGCTTCGCTTTCTGATGCTGGTTTCCCCAGTAATTTTGTTGCTGACCCGTTTCTTTATGTTCGGGTAATTATTTTATTAACTGTATTCATTTTGGTAATTTTGTTAAAACTTCCTCTGGTTTTGTGCGTATTTGTTGGTTGTTTTACTGAATGCTCACATGTTCAGTCATGGTATCTGATTGTGGTGCCAAGCGTGTAATCAAGCTGACTAATATATTTTACCATGGAAGTGATTGTTGGTGGAAGAAATTACTTGCGGTGGTTTTGATATACTCGGAGAGAATAAAATACATATTTTATTTCAAGAATAATAAGTTTATAACATAAATAAAAACTTTGAATCCACGTTCTCTTTATTTTTTTTTCTGTGTTTTTTTAAAATTTCTTCACATATAATAATATAAACTCAACTAGCTATTTATACACGAATTCAAAACAAAAAAATTTAATTATAATCGATAATATGAAAACGGCCAGTAGCTGAGAGTTAAACAATAGTTAGTAATTGTCTTTTTTAGATTGAGTTTATTTCAGCAGTGCCAATTAACAGGACTGGATTCAGGTTATAACATAAATAAAAACTTTGAATCCACGTTCTCTTTATTTTTTTTTCTGTGTTTTTTTAAAATTTCTTCACATATAATAATATAAACTCAACTAGATATTTATACGCGAATTTAAAACAAGAAAATTCAATTATAATCGATAGTATGAAAGCGGCCAGCAGCTGACAGTTGAACAATAGTTAGTAATTGTCTTTCTTAGATTGAGTTTATTTCAACAGTGCCAATTAACAGGACTGGATTCAGGAATTTAGCAATAGCACTTACGAAAATTAATACTAAATTCTTTTGTGTCCTTTTCTATTTGGCCCTTGGTGTTTTTGTGTCTGGAATGAGAGCTTCAAGTTGAAAAGGGGGGAAGGGGGTATGTATATGCTTATTATTATTGGCCATTGAGTATTGAAATAGTCAGGGGACTATGACAGAAAAGTCAGGCATCCACTGTGCAAATTGGTGAGAGAGACCAAATCTGTGCCGCTGCTCAGATGTCTTAAGGGCCCATCACTTGTGGTGTTACTATTATGTAAGGTATCTCAAGCAACCCCATGGTGAGAGATAGGGAGCTCAGTGCAGCAATTCAGACTCGGTGCATGTGTTCATCTTAATTTTTGCCATATCATGTTATCTAAATCCCAGTCAAATGGCTAGATGAAAACTCCGAGGACGAGTATTTGCAAGAAAAGACGAGTATAGATAAAGATGAATTGTGTGTGGTTAGGGGAAAGCCACTTGTAGAAATCTGTCATGCAGGCAGAATCAGGAAATTGATGGAAGATCTTTCTGGGGTAGAAAGCATCTTGCGAACGGTATCAGTCCCTAGTAATTGTTTTTTACCAGAAGTTTTAAGCAGAAACTGGTTCTGTTATTACTTTTATTAGATAGTGAATATGTGCCCGTCTCTGTATTTGTTTGCAAGTGGATATGACCTATGGTGAATATAGTGTTTAATAGTTTTATTCTGGAGGCTAGTTCATAGGATGGCTCGTGGTTTCATTTTCAATAATATTCACTTCTAAAGTCGGAGATGATTCGAGGCATGTTGGGACAGCATGGTTCTATTTTTCTGGGGAGAATGGGTACGGGGATTTTTTATTTTTTTTTGGAGAGGAGGTGCTGTGCTCTTTGACTGCTTCTGATTTTTCTAATTGTTACATGCAAGGATGAGATCAATGGACACCGTCAGCAATGTAAATTTAGCTTGAAGTATGGTTATTTAAGAGGCAGGGGATGAAGATTATTTGGGGGCTTTATTTATTTTTCATATTGAGAAAATCCACCAGAAACAAAAGTCTTAGCTTGGATTTCAAAATTCTTTAGATATATCTTTTGTTGTGGTCAGTTTGACTGTAACTCTGTCTAGCATCGAACTTTAAGTCTCTTGCGCTATTTAGTGCTCTTATATGATACATGTTGTGTTTCTGTGTGTGCCTGCACGCAAATGCCTGTCTATAATTTTGCATTCCATGAAAGACCAAATTGTTTACTTTCTAGCGTGCGTTCTGGAAATGATCTATTTGAGTGCCATTTCTTTTTATTATTATTATTATAGTAGCTTCCTTCTCTTGAAATTAATCTTTGTGTTTACTGGCGTTGAATTGACCAGGGGGATACACTTTTCCTCTTCTATGAAACAAAAAATTCAATAACCAGTCAAGGAGATATTGGAGTTGCAAAAAGTATTGACAAGGGAGCGACATGGCAACAGTTGGGCATTGCCTTGGATGAGGACTGGCATCTATCCTATCCCTATGTATTCAACTACCTTGGCCAAGTAAGATCCATATTTCCTCGCAAACGATTATGCATCTAAAAATGTTCACTTGAAGACTTTATCCTGGATGTCCTGGACACAAGTTAAGGACCTGACCAACCAACAATGGGTCCTACAAGTGAATTGACTTGGAAAATTAGCTGGGTGATCATTGACAATTTGTTTAGCTGGAAAAAAAAAATCTAACAGCTATTACTATGGACACGTAGCTTAAATAGTTTCCTTCGTTACTGTTTCTTGCAGATATATATGATGCCTGAGAGCAGCCAGAAAGGCGAACTTCGTCTTTATAGAGCTCTTAACTTTCCATTGCAGTGGACACTGGATAAGGTTCTTATAAAAAATCCCCTTGTAGATTCTTTTATCATTAATCGTGCTGGAGAATATTGGCTTTTTGGTTCAGATTACAGTGGTGTTGGAACCAGGAAGAATGGACAACTGGAAATCTGGTATAGTAGCTCACCACTTGGTCCCTGGAAACCACACAAGAAGAATCCCATTTATAATGTTGACAAGAGTGTGGGAGCTAGGAATGGAGGCAGGCCATTTGTGTATGATGGAAACCTTTATCGTGTTGGTCAGGACTGTGGTCAAACATATGGAAGACGAGTCCGTATCTTCAAGGTAGAAGTTCTTACCAAGGACGATTACAAAGAAGTTGAAGTTCCCCTGGGATTTGAAGAGTCCAATAAGGGACCCAATGCTTGGAATGGTGCACGCTACCATCATCTTGATGTGCAGCAACTAAGCTCTGGTAAATGGATAGCTGTCATGGATGGAGATCGTGTACCTTCAGGAGATCCAGTTCATCGCTTTATTCTTGGCTCTGCTTCATTTGCTGCTGTCACTGTTGTTGTTGTTGTACTGGGTGTGCTACTTGGAGCAGTGAAGTCAATTATTCCCCTCAACTGGTGTGCTCACTTCTCAGGGAAGAGAAATAATGCTCTCTTGGGTCGGCAAAGGTCGAATTTTTCTTCAAAGGTGAGACGTTTTTGCAGCCGATTGAACAGAGTTCCTCTGTCTGTTCGAGGAAAAATAAAGCCTAATACTTGGGCTGGAAAATTGGTTTTGGCTGCAATATTTGCAGTTGGAGTTGCATTGATGTGCACAGGTGTTAAATATTTCTATGGAGGCAATGGTGCTGAAGAAGCTTATCCATTAAATGGTTCCTACTCTCAGTTCACTTTATTGACGATGACATATGATGCACGGCTCTGGAATTTGAAAATGTATGTGAGGCATTATTCAAGGTGTTCTTCTGTTAAAGAGATTATTGTGGTTTGGAACAAGGGCATACCTCCCAGATCGTGTGATCTAGACTCCACTGTGCCTGTATGGATCAGAGTAGAAGACCAAAACTCGCTGAACAATCGGTTCAAGAAAGATCCTATGATTAAGACCCGTGCTGTTCTCGAGCTTGATGATGATATCATGATGTCTTGTGACGATATAGAACGGGGATTCAACGTGTGGCGTCAACACCCAGATCGGATTGTTGGGTTTTATCCCCGACTCGTTCGTGGTAGTCCATTGAAGTATAGGGATGAGAAATATGCCCGGCGTCATGAAAGTTACAACATGATTCTTACTGGGGCAGCTTTCATTGACCGTACACTAGCTTTTGAGAGGTACTGGAGTAGTGAAGCTAAGGCAGGAAGGGAACTGGTAGATAGATATTTTAACTGCGAGGATGTGCTTTTGAATTACTTGTATGCAAATGCAAGCTTGTCCCAGACTGTCGAGTATGTGAGGCCAACGTGGGTAATAGACACATCGAAATTTACTGGGGTAGCAATTAGCAAGAATACAAATATGCATTACAAGATAAGAAGTAATTGCCTCCTGAAATTTTCAGAGATCTATGGAAGTATAGCTGGCCGAAAGTGGGAATTTAGTGCGCGCAAGGATGGTTGGGATTTGTAGTGATGCCTAATCTTGACAGCAGCACACTTAGGGTTATAAATTCTCTTTCTTAAGGTAAATTCTTGTGTTTCTCGTCTTTCTAGGTTTTACCCTTCTTGTGAAGATTTTTGCGTTGGGTAAGTTTTAGCATCAAGATCTTTGTTTGGGAAGATGTAAATTTATCATGTTTTTACATTTTATTAGAGTTGTTTAGGTATTTGTACATTAGTGACATCCAGTTTTTACTTTCCTGAGTCTTTTATGAAAATTATAAGATATATATACTCTTTGGCAAACATGAAACTCTTCTAGTCTTCTCTTCAGTGCCTCTTCTCTCTCTCTCCAAGAACTGTCCTATCTTTTTCATTTATCTATATATATTGGATTAGGAAAAGAAAACGTAAAAAGCAACCTCCAATCTCCGGAAGCCGGGAGGTTTGGTCTGGCAAAAGACACGATACTCTCCCCTTCGGTGATATTGAGGTGGAAACTTTGGTCTCTTGAAGGTCCTACTGACAAGTCTCGGACTGAAAGGTGTTTATCTGGGAGTGGCTTTGCACTTTGAAAGGGCTCTTTTCAGTTCTTGCAGAGATAAATTACAGAAGCAAAGACACCTAGGCCCTAGTGCCACGGAGCATCGCCCCCAGGAAGCCATCTAAAATATGAGAACAACTGAACAATGGTTCAGGGAATCAGGGATATTAGTCAAGCAAGGTACATGTGGGGCCAGTGACCCCTCAAATTTCAGCTTGAGATCCTCTCATGCAGTAGAATTTGCAGTTTGTTTCTGAGCTACGCAATCTTTTCTTATCAGCGTGCCTTCACTGTTCTCAAAAGGGCGTCCATCATAACCAGTCTCGAGCGTCAGGCACTTTTTCAGAGAAATACTTGGTGCAGTCAGGTGACTCC
>NW_011499863.1:1769987-1792017 GCF_000495115.2 Populus euphratica | reverse complement strand
CAAGCCATAACTTTTAAAAATATAACTCGTATTTTAAAGATATTATATCTTAAAAAAAATTCATCATATCTCCAAGCCAGACACACTCTACGCAACCAAGCTTTCGAGGGTATCATGGCCTGCATTGACTCGCTGTTGTCCAGCTTCAAATCAATGTCCATTCCCCTTGACCTGTACCAGAAAACCGAACATGGTTGTTTGCGAAGATAATCCCTTCGTTTGTAAGATTAAGGATTATTTTTTATACTCCATGTCTAGTTCATGTTTTCTTCTCTGGTTCTGCTGTACTTTGTCCTTGGTCCTGTCAGCATGGAAAGGAAATAACTGTGAAGTCGCTGCTCAATATTTCAAGTCAACCTGCAGATATTGATGGTTCGAACTTTCCTAACGTGTAAGATAGTAGAAAATAATCTCTACTCATCTTCTGTCGTGAATACTCCCTCTGAGAATTGAATTACTAGTTTAATATCTCTGGAATGTAATCCAAAAACATGACTGAATTAATTAACCTGGTCAAGTGAATTCCAATGATTTTTTTAACTGGAATAATATCATAAGAATGTTTTTTAGAATTAATTTGGATTAACTTACTAATTTATGACTCAAACATTAAACTACATTTGAAAATTTATAACTCTATACCAACACAAGGGTGTAAATAATTTATCTACAACTCAATTCTAAAATACTTAACATGATCGAGAGAATGAAATATATAAAAATACAAATAATATTGCTAAAAAATAGACTTTGATTTAATGGTACAGAATAATTAAATAATGCTCTAGCCATTAGCTTCCTTCTCCTCTTATAAAAAATTAATTTCTTTTTAATTTTATTTCTTTTTTCAATTCTCTACTTGGATTTTTTTAATAGTTGTATGAGTTATTTTTGTATTAGTTATGTTAATTGGATCACTTTGAAAACAACCCCACATGATTTTATTTTAAATTCAAGTTAGATAAAAATATAATTTTTTTTATCAATTTCATATATATATTTTTTAATTTTTTAAAATATTTTTTATAAAATAATTAATTTTTTTTTAAATCATTCAAATTAATTGAGTTATATTACTACAAATTTTATATAGTTTAATTTTTAAATAACACTTGAATCAAAACAAATAATTCCTTACATGCTAGGTATTTTTTATTATATTAAAAAATATCGACACAAAACATAATATTGCAGAGCTCGTAAATTAGCTGAAACTAAATGTCATGCTCACACGATGTTGTTGGCTTGTAGCATATTTATGCATTGTTATGTGTTTGTGAACACACACACACATAACTGTTGCAATCTACATATTTTTAATGAAAAGGCTACAATACTAAATTCTTAACCAATTTAATATTAAAAAAATAAAATTAACAAAGAAAATCTTGAAACAATCATAAAAAAATAAAAGAAAAAAACTATGCAGGTAAACACCACAACAATCTATAGCGTTTCATGATGAAATATATACTTGTAATCTTTATTCAACTCAATATTAAAAATAATAAAATTGATAAAGATAATTTAAAATAAACCATAAAAAATCACTTGGGGGGACATTGTAGCATCTATAGTGTTTTTAAGAAAAAAATACGAATTTAATTTCTCAACCAACTCAATATTAAAAAAATAATCGATAAAGACAGTTCTAAAAAAAATCATAAAAAAACATATGGGGAAAACTGTAGCATTCCACGGTGTTTTAAAGAAAAAAACTACAAAGTTAAACACTCAACTAGCTCCACATTAAAAAAATAAAATAAAATAAAATAATTCTATAAAAAAACACAAAAAAAATAAAAGAAGAAAAAGAAGAAGACAATTTTGGAAAAAATAAACAAAATAAAAAAACAAGTAGAGAAAGTTAAAGGTAAAATCTCAATCAACTCCATATTAAAAAATTTAGACAAAAATAATTTTAAAAAATATATGGAAAAACATTGTAGTAAAATAAAAACTATATGAAAAATATTGTAACAATTCACAGTATTTTCTTAAAAAACATATGGGAAAACATTGTAGTAAAATAAAAACTATGTGAGAAATATTGTAACAATTAACAGTGTTTTAAAGAAAAAATCTATAAAGCAAAATTCTCAATTAACTTAATATAAAAAAATCTATAAAGTAAAATTCTCAATTAACTTAATATAAAAAAATAAAATTAATAAATATCATTTTATAAAAAAAAATCATAAAAAAAATACTGGAGGGAGCCATACTAATGCTCACCTTTTCCTATATAACTAATCCTTGCTTCGCTGTAAATGGCCGAGCTACCGTAATATGTTACTTCCATTGGATTAAATAACACAACGAGTATTAGAGTTAGTATAAATAAATAAATAATAAACAAGTTTCGCTGCCATATTTTATTTCAATTTTTTCTTAGGATCAAAGCATGTATCAAAAGGTTTAGGTTTATTGTAGTAATTCATAATATTTTAAAGAAAAAATTATAATACTAAATTTTTAACCAGTTTAATATTAAAAAAATCAATAAAAATAATTTAAAAAATAACAAATAAAAAATAATAAAAAAAGAAAATAACCCCTAAGAAAAAGAAAAAAAATGTAAAACTAAAAAAAATGGAGGAAAAAAAGAAAAAAAATACAGGGAAAAAATATATATAAAAAACTAAAATAAAGAAAAAAACTTGTAAAAAAAAAACTATAATACTTTCACTCCATTGTAACTGGGACAGCCAAAATGTTCAACAAATCCAGTGAAAGTCATGCCCCTAATTTCTTATCTGACGTGGGAACAGAGTTTTCTGACACCATTAAGCATTACCAAAATTAAAGGGTCTAATCTCTAATCTAATCCTAATCCTATTCCATATAATCTAGAGCTCTATAGATAGAAAACCAAGAATGAAAAAGAAAAACAAAAGAAGAGAAAAGAACGAATGATCTCTATCATTCAATCCCATGTTCCCGATCTCTCTTCTCTTCTCTTCAACCCCCACACCCTCATCCCCTCCATCAATTTCCACACACAATCCCCTTAACTTCTCCTCCTTTCTTCAATGGTAACGACATTCACTTTTTAGTGTTTTGAAATTTTGCATCACCAAAACATCCTTGAAGCTCACAACTTTCATGCACATATACCCATGTTGCAAGAAAAAAGTAAACACATATTTGTTTAATTCCTGTACAAAATACACGTACATGGAAAGAATCTTATTCACTTTTCTTTATCAGAGATGAGAGCATAAAGACTCAAACTTTCCCTCTGATTCTGATCCAATAAAGGGTTCTCTTTTGACTTGAAAAACTCACCTCCCAAGATTTGTAGAGAGAGAAATTTTGGTTTTTGTTTAGAGAGAGTGGGTTTTTGTTAATATTTATTATTACGTGGAGATAATTTGATCGAGAAAGAGAGAAATGTTGGAAATGGAGAGGGAGTTTGATTCAAAGTTCAGAATTCAAAGCGGCGATCATCCTTCTTCGTCATCAAATAACAATAATGGGAGCGTGCAGAGATCTAAAAGCTTTGCATTCAGAGCACCTCAAGAGAATTTCACTATTCATGATTTTGAGCTTGGCAAGATCTATGGTGTTGGGTCTTATTCAAAGGTTTGATTTTTTTTTTTCGTTTTTTCTTACGTGGGTTTTGTTGGTCTGTTTTGTTTCTTATTCTAGATTGGTGGTTTGTGTTGTTTGGTTATAATTATGACTAAAGTTTGTATCTTTCATTCATCTTTACTATCATGGGAATGTATTTGATTTATAAATTTTAAGCCTATGCTCGTACTATCATGATCTGATAGCAGCTTGTAAATCTAATTTGTTCCCTGTATAATAGAAGCCTATATTTAGGAGCGACAGATGTATATTTTTGAGTTGTATGAAGAATGTTTTTGGTTCTGGCTCGAGGGAGAAATTTCATTTGAAGGGTATTATGGTTTGGCGAATTTGAATTTCTTTTGTTTGGTTTCCGGGAAAGTTTATTGAAGACAAGCAAACGAAATTTTAAAACTCTCCCGTAATTCTGTCTCTACTTCTAAGAAAACGAAGCTCTAGGTTCGTTTTGATGCTGATATCGTTGTCTTTTCTCGGAAGCCAAATGGAACATCAGAAGTCTTAGTAGGTTTATTTAATTCCCTCTGGGAGCAACAGTCTTACTCGTACAAAGTGTAAGCAGGGCCTTGTAGTTGGTTGGATGGTTGGTTTTGCTCATGTTATAGGTGACAGGAGAGAGCCTTAGCATATTGACCCTTTAGTTGCACCCTATTATGAGCTAATCTCCCCCTCCCTCAAATGCCTCACTCTGAGGATTTCTGATGAATGTTAATGGGAAAATGAATTTTGTTATGGATATCATGTAGCTCTTATATTCCAGCTCCCTTTTTTGCTTTTGAGCTTCTTCTAATGAATGCCGAGTATCAAAACTAATGGACTTATCAGGTAGTGAGAGCAAAAAAGAAGGATACAGGAACAGTATCTGCCTTGAAGATCATGGACAAAAAATTCATCACCAAGGAAAATAAAACAGCTTATGTTAAGCTAGAACGCATTGTGCTTGATCAATTGGACCATCCTGGAATTGTGCGGCTCTTTTTCACTTTTCAGGACAATTATTCGCTGTGTAGGTATCTTGGTGGCAATTCATCCAAGTTTCCATGTTCTTGGAATTGATTTTTTTTCTTTAACAACACCTCAAGTTTTTTTTTTAAGTTGGTTTATCATTTGAGGTCAGTCTATTTTGATTCTGTTGGGCAGATATGGCACTTGAATCCTGTGAAGGCGGAGAACTTTTTGACCAAATAACTAGAGTGAGTACCTATTAAGAACTTTTCTGCGTTCTTTATTCATTTTGGAAAAATAAATCCTACAGTTTGTCCTAGCTGTTCCCAATCTTTTCAGAAATCACAGAACCCAATATCATGAATTTTTGAAACATTTTGTCTTATAAAGTTAGAATTTGTAATTTGCATTGGTGCCTAATGCAATAAATTTTTTCTGTATTCTTGTATTATTTAAGAACTTCACATCATTTTGGATATATATAGAAATTAACATATGGTTTTCATCTTCCATATAGCTTATATTCAAATAAAGTTGCTCTTGAAACACTTTAGAGCGATTGCATAATGCAATGCACATTTCTTTATTCAGATAATATTCAGCAGAATGTCCTTCATTTGTTTTTGCAGCAAGTGATTTATTTTGTTATGAAATATCTATTTTATTGTCTCTGCAGAAAGGCCGTTTATCGGAGGATGAAGCTTGCTTTTATGCTGCTGAAGTTGTTGATGCTCTTGAATACATACATAGCATGGGATTAATACATCGAGATATAAAGGTAATTTCCTAGCCCATAGCTCCTTTTTCTTTATTTGGAAACTGAGCTAAAGGTCTTTTGAATGGCAGCCGGAGAATTTGCTACTTACTGCAGAAGGACACATTAAAATTGCTGATTTTGGGAGTGTGAAGCCCATGCAAGATAGTTGCATTACTGTCCTTCCAAATGCGGCTTCAGGTAATACTAGAACTTATCATCTACAATTGTTCATTATGATCTTTTTTTTTTATCTGCATGTTATTTTTCTTGCTTTGGTCCTCTGTTCAGATGACAAGGCTTGCACATTTGTGGGAACAGCGGCATATGTCCCTCCAGAAGTCCTTAACTCTTCTCCTGCAACTTTTGGGTAAGTGACTCCACATAAATCCAACCAGATAAATTTTATAATTGGAATAAGTTTTAGGTGTGTTGTTCCCTTTGTGTTGGGGTGAGGGGGTGTCGATATTGTTCTTCATGGTTGAGCTTATTTCCAATTTAATGAAGTCTTGGGTATGGAGAATAACCTTTTTTCTCTTTTGACCGCATTCAAACAGAAATGACCTCTGGGCACTCGGCTGCACTTTGTACCAGATGCTTTCAGGGACTTCTCCTTTCAAAGATGCAAGTGAATGGCTTATATTTCAAAGAATTATTGCCCGGGATATAAGGTTTCCTGATTATTTTTCAGGAGAAGCAAGAGACCTCATCGACCACTTATTAGTAAGCTACAAAGATTTTGTACATTGGACTTTAGATTTTTTTCAAGCTCACTGTTTTTTGGTGAATGATCCTTCGTTCTCCTTTTTGTTCTATTCTATATCTATAGATAAAACATCCCTGCTTGGTCAATGGTAAGAGCTTTGCTATTGCAGTACAAGCATTTCCAGATTCAAGTTTTGAGATCATATTACATGACTATAGTTTGGTGTGGCCTTTTACTCATTAAAATCGCACAGTAACAATGTCTAGGAAACCCATGGGGTACACTCTACTACATCTGATATAGTGGGTTTCAGGATGATCTAGAGGTCTGGGAACAGGTTGGAGGATGTGTGGGCTTACTATCTTTGTTTAGTGCATGGATGGATCCAAGGGGGGCTGGGGCTGAGCTATCCCCTGTCCCCACTAAACATTGTAATTTAGCCCTTTACTTTATGTTCAAGAAGATATTACCTTGGCCCCTCAAAATGAAATCTTTTTGGTGATTTACAGCATCTATTTGTTTGTGTTAACACTGAATGCCTGGATGTTAATGCGATTACACTTTTGAGGCACACGACTAATGACAAAGGACAAGGTCAAATCATGGTGGTTCATGGTAGCTGGTCTCCCTTGGAATAAGATGTGAAATTTATAAGCCTTAACCTTATGAAGTTCGTGATTTAGGCCTTTGATCTTCCATCTTACAATGTTGTAGGATATAGATCCCAGCAGAAGACCTGGTGCTGGCCGTGGTGGGTATGCTGAGCTCAAGAACCATCCCTTCTTTGAGGGAGTTGACTGGAAGAATTTAAGAGGAGAAACCCCTCCTAAACTTGTTTCGGAGCCAATGGTATGACAACACTACTTTAAAGTATTATGTGCGAAGGATTTCAAAATTCCTTTGCATTTTTCTTCTCCAGGCTAATAATATTTAGATTTCTAATCTCTTTCCTTACTCATGTACCAGGTGCACTCAGGTGACAGTGACCATGACTCTGGGTCTCCATATAACCCTGCACGTGCTGGAGACAGTTCTGTGACACAAAATGATGGAAATGCTGGAGTATCATCATCTGCTGAAGCAACGGCTCACATAACTAGACTTGCTTCAATAGACTCCTTTGATTCCAAATGGTATTGGCTTAACACCTTTTACTCTTTGCACATGTCTTGCCTTTATACATGCCCCTTTTCTGCTTCTGTCTACAAGTCTGATTCTTTGCATGCAAAATATCTTGGCTTAAACCTTGTGAGATATATTTTTTGAGATTCTTGTTGTTGCCTAACACGAGTCTTGGAAGTTAAAAGAATGCGCAGAGGATATGGTTCTACTCAACCACTATCCAAGTTTGAACTAATTTTTTTATTTAAGTTTGTTGGATTCCTTGTCTTGTGCACCTAATCAATTCCTTCGATTTATGTAACCTTGGAGTTCATGCTTGGAGTAATTCAAGTCAAGGAAAGATGGACTTTCTTCTGAACTCACAGAGGATATGTCTTGACATACTGGACTGAATTGGAATTTTTTCTGTGTTCACTTTACACTCTTCCTGAACCTAAAGGATGATTTTGACATAAAAGTTGAAGCAATTTTTTTTTACTTTGACCTCTAGGAAGTTGACCATTTAACATCACCAAAAAGCTGGTACAGCTTGTTTCTTGGAAGAAATTTAAATGACTAGTCCTGTGGATGCAGAGGGCCTTTAGTCAGCAATATAGGTTGACTTGTGTTGGTTGATTTGCTTCAATCTTCTCAAAGCTTCAAAAGAATGCCCCTATGAAGTTATTTTAATTGACAAATCTTAAGTGGTGGTTTTTGTTTTCCCTCTTCTTTGTTTCCAGACTACTTGGAAGTATGTTTAACATGTAGGATATCCATGTTACCAGGCAACAGTTTTTGGATCCAGGGGAATCTGTTCTTATGATCGCAATGGTGAAGAAATTACAGAAACTGACGAGCAAGAAGGTGCAGCTTATCCTTACCAACAAGCCAAAGTTGATTTACGTGGACCCTTCAAAGTTAGTGGTGAAGGGAAATATAATTTGGTCTGACAATTCTGATGACCTGAGCGTCCAAGTAACAAGTCCTTCACATTTCAAGATCTGTACGGTATGCCTCTTTTACCATGTCATTTCACTGATTAGATCGTTGGCGGTTTTTTCATTATAAATCAGTGCCATATTCAAACCTGGGTGCCATTTCATGGAATCTCGGGCTCTCAAAATGATGAAAATGCATAAATAATTTGATTTTAGGAGTCCCGACCTCCGCTACATGGCTTTTTGACCCTCTTCATATACAGTGATGGCTTGATTAAAAATTCCAACTACAGGGGATTTATTCACCAGTTTATATCCCTTCATTCCCTCCACCCTTCAACCCTCTGCATTTTCCCATCATTTTTCTGACGTAGTTATGTGCTCATTCAGCCGAAGAAGGTAAGGTCATTTGAAGACGCCAAGCAGAGAGCATGGCAGTGGAAAAAGGCAATCGAGAGTCTTCAAAACCAATGAAAATCTGTTTGTGGATGTGACAAACATTCTTTTTTTGTTTTGATATAGCCGAGGAACTTCGGGATTCTTAAAACTGTCGACACCACAAACGATTATTTATTTTGTGGAAGAGATTCGAGTAACAAGTTTGGCATCTTCAAGGTGCTAAGCTGCCCCATCAAGCTCTCCCCATCCCACTTGCTTAGAACTAGCTTTGCAATGGGGGCTTCTCTGTGTTTTATGCTTTTAATGGAAGAAATGTACAACGCAAGTCTTGATTGCTGGGTTTGTAGGGGAGACAAGGGTTCACGACTTACTGGATTTAAAGTTCCAAGCCACTAATGAAAAGTATGAGATATTTACAGGTGAAAATTTATCCTCACCATGCCTTGCGTGCAGATTACGAGGTCTACCATGACTGGATTTCTTCATGGAAACATGTCCAGAAAATTAAGAATAAAATAAAATAAACTAAAAATACTGACGTAATCTGAGCAAATAAACATTTTGATAGCTACTGTTGGAAAAACCCAAGAGGTACATACCAGCAAATTCGCCATCGGTAAAATAGGACGAGGACGTATGCTTGGTATGTAAGGCTCGAGTTCCCAAGAGGTAGCAGCTGCAAATCACTTCTCTCTTCAAAAATTCAGAAACCATAACTTGAAATCTTTTCATCTCTTGATTCGAAGCGCCTGCAAGTATGATATATAGCGCTTGATTTTACACGTTAATCCTTGTTTGTATTAGCTTTAAATTTAAGAGCAATCGCATCTCTCACTCAATTAAGGATATCCCCTCCCAGATGTTTCGCATTTAAAAATAAAAGTTCTGAATGAAGCAATCTTGATTATTGATTTAGTTAATTCCAAGTTAATTTAAAACTATATCCTTTTAATAATTTTTTTAAAAAAATTAAAATACCATCACTTAGAAAAAGGTAAAAAAATAATTTTTATTTGAAAAATATGAAAATAATATTTTTTAAAATTTATTCTTAACATCAACACATCAAAATAATTTAAAAATATAAAAAAAATAATTTAAAACTATAAAAATTCAAAAATACAACTATATTACAATGCCGAACATCATCTAAGTAAAAAAAAAAAGGTTGCCTTCCTCTCAATTGTATCATTTGCTCGTTTTCCGCTCTAAGATATGTGGAGCCTAGTTCTTTTGGCCTAAGAATTTTGTTGCCTAGTTGCCTTCTTTGCACTATCTAAAAACCAGATGCTGGGAGGTCGAAGAAACCGTTGGAGACTACAAAATCCACATGACAAATTTTAAACCATGGGGGCCGTAATGGCTTTTTTTTCCTCCAGTAATCTCCCTCACATTTAAAGTCCATTTGTTCGCAAAGTAACCACAGCATAGGAAGCGTTTGGTAATGTTTCAAAAACAATTTTCTACTGATAGGGTCCACCATCAACTACATCATAACCATAAGTTTATGCAACTCTTCTTATATTGAAAAAACTCATGAACAGTGAAGCCGTGATTTTCCTTGCATGAAATAGTAGAGTTCTACCATTTTAGCTCGACCGGTCCGGTTCAAAGCTAAAAATATATTGAATCGAGTTTAACTCAATAAAATAAAAAATTATTTTTTATTTTTTATTATTTTTTATTTAAAATTTTAATGTTAAATATTATTTAATAACATTATATAAATTAGATGAAAATTACTTAATGACATAGAATTTGCAAAATTTGATTGCAATTTCAATTTTATTCCTAATTATATTTTACCTAATGTTGTTGCGCTCTTAAGAAATTTAATGAAACAATAAAAAAATATTTTATATAAAATATTATTTATTTCATGATATAATAATAATAATTAAATCTACAATATTTAAATTATAAACCATTAATATTAATATATTTTTTAAAAATTATTTTATAATCTCAATTTTAAAAGCATTCTTAATCAAACATATTAAATTACTTTTTATTTAATTTTAATTTCAATTACAGTTTTAACCAAATTTATATTCTTCCAAACCAATCTCAATTAAAATTTTTTTTATAATTTTTATTTTTAAATTACAACCATAACAACTACCCCATTACAAAACACACTCCTTTACTCACCTTAACTTAAAATGGGTAAACGATTGGACTAGTCATGGGAAAAGGTCAATCCAGGGGAATTCAAAGACAACCGGGGCCAGGTGAAGGCCCTGGCAAATTCTGGGAGTCTCTCATAACCTCGTTGGAGGTTGCATGCATAAAAAGCGTACACGTCTGTTCCCAGATCCCAAGTATACCTTTAATCCCATATTAGGGTCAGGGCACATGAGACTTGAAATACTTGTTTCCTGCAGTCCAAAGGAATTTTTGGAAACAGAATCACTATCCTCGGAACATTGATCAGTGAATTAAATACTAGGATTAGCATTCTGGACCTCTTTGACAGCTAGAGGTTCATACCATCGAGGACCAAATCCAGCAGCTTTCCTTGCTTCCTCGTTAAAGGGAGGCTTCAATGGTCCTCTGAAGTGTGTTCTCACTATAGCATGAAATTTCTGAATCACCTCTTCATTCCCCTTCGTAGAAATTTCAGTTTCCTTGTCTCCATTTTCTTCAGATGACAAGTTGTCTCTACTTGAAGCTGGAGTTTTAGACCTCAAGCATAGATACTTGAACCACTTCACTCCAGCTGCACAATGGGTTATCTCTTCTGGATAAACTACTGTCTTCAATAAATCGGCTGTTTCGTTGTCACCTCCATTGCGGAATCGAGATATGGTTGTTGGCAGCACATCAAGTCCCCTGGCCTGCATGTTAACTGAAATCAATAAATCAAGCAGCATACATGAAAGGAATATTTGGATTATATAAGGCTAAAGTTAACTTCAGGTTTTGCATAAAATTTTGAATATATGTTTTTCTTTGTCCATATGATCCATAAGTTTTGTCATGTAGACCACTTCAATAAAATTGTCGAGTCTACTTCAGCTAAAAGATTCTTTTTCAAAAAACAAAAGGAATTTCTTTATCAGAAATACAAATCTGTGCGTTTATACACCATAAAAACCAATAAAATGGAAGCGGTTTCAACTTTTGATGTTGATGCTACCTGCATTCCATTAACACGAGTTTTTGTTTTTTTAGCTCACATTAGCAAAATAACCCAGCTAGAAACTTATTTATGAAAGTAGAAAATTTCATTGAGACGCGCATGTGTCACATGCACAAGCTTAAAATTGCAATGGCCCGGGATTAAGCAGATAATAACATGCACAACCTTTAAATTTGACACGTCTCAATGGACTTTGCTATTTTCACAGATAAATTTCTAGGTGCGCTATTTTGCAAAATTGTTTTCGCAACCGTGCTAATTAAAAAACAATAAAATCTTCAAACAAGGCAGAGAGTAAGTGAAAAAACAAGCATGCACCTCGTGAACACAATGCTCTATTGCCAAACGACCTAAAAGGTCCTTTGAAGTAGCAATGGCTGAGTCCCACAAGCCATCATGAGCTGGTAAAGCCCCATAAGAAGAACCCAATTCTTCAAGCCGTTTTGCAAGAAGAGTAAAGTGTCTGCCCTCATCTTGCGCAACCTTCACAAAATCCGTGAAGAACTCTCTTGGCATTCCCTCTTGCTTACCAAACCGAGCAATTATATCCTACAACAATCTCCTTCATAAATACAATAACAACACCAAATTATGAAGCCAGAGAGAGAGAGAGAGAGGGTACCCAAGACAAGTCAATAGCCCAACTTTCAGTATGCACGAGACTATGCACAATAGCCTGCCTACTCTGCAAGCTACCAGCTTTCCCTAGCTTCGGCATCAAACTTGGTGAAACCAACCTTACCTGCACCGCATTTCTTTTCACTTAGTCATATCATCGAACATTTAATAAGCATCCAGAAACACCAAGTATAAAAAAACAAGTGCGATACATTAGCGAGCCTGGCGGGGCGATCGGGTACGGGGATGTCGAGGGAAGGGTTGTAAGCCTGAAAAATGGACCCTTGTTGCCATTTAGTAGCCACTAAATCGCCTAGCTTTGCCTTCTCGAATGGGTCCCCTGTGTTGAGTATCCTTAGCGCCGCTTCCACTAGCGTCTCACTCTCTAATTCTGGCTGTCGCCTCATCATCAGTGTCTCTCGTCCCTCTATTTACTCCTCCTATTCTTACTGTTTTATTAGATAGCAATAAGAGAATAGCTATTAAACTGGTACCGGGTTGACCCGGCAAAGAGCCTGAGTTGACTCAGCCAAAAGACCAGATCTACGTTACATCGTTTCACCGAAAAAATTAAAAGAATTAAATTTTTTTTAAAAAATATATAAATATAAATTATACATGAGCTGAATAATAAAATTTAAAATATTATTTGTATTCCAGCTCCATAAAGTTATATTTAAAATTAAAATATAAATATGAATTATATAAAAAAATTACACTGTTACGGGAAACACCTCGACAAGCAAATCTCTTCCATGTCTAACAAACGCGGGGAGTCTAGTTGTATTCCAGCTCTATAAAAGACATGTCGGCTAGTTATTTGTATATTAATATTTTGGTTTTGTTTTAAAAAAAGTTCCGTGGCAGGTGGGACCGAGTCAGCTGATTTATGGGTCGAGCTAATATATTTAAAGTTAATTTTTTTCAAATTTGGTTAAGATCTCGATTCATATGGAGCCTAAGTTAGCCTCCTAAATAGGTTAGATCTGATAAATATTAATAAAAGTATATTATTTTATTAGACACTAATAAGAGTATTTCTAATAACTAAATTAAAATACTTATAGATTATCATAAAATAAAAAATCTTAGAGAATAGTTATTTTATCACTTTAAAAAATAAACATATTTCCTTTTAGAATTATCACCGCTTTTTTAGGGTAGACAAATAAAACTTCACCAAACTTTTACTAAAAACATTTTTTCCCCCGCTGGAGTAGAAAAATAGAATAAAACACTTGAAAAAAAATATTATTTTAAAAAATTAAGGCATTTAAGAGAAATTATTAGTTGATTTTTCACAAGTAATAAAAAAATATAAAAATAAAATATTATTTGAAATGCATTTAAAAAACTAAAAAAACAAAATAAAAAACTCAAGAGTAACTATCAGTTGAAATATTTATAAAATAATAAACACAGAATATCTGAATAATATTAGGAGCTGGAATATTTTTTACCAAGCAAAAGGAATTATTAGTGAAATATACTGGTCTATTTATATCATTTTTTCATTGTTTATTTTATTGAACATGAACAAATTTACCTGCTGCATAATTATTATTATAATAATTAACATGTGGGATAAATTAATGGGTATGATCAATATTTGTTCCAGCAGCGAATTAGATTAGTTTAATAGGTTTGAATTGGGTTAATTAGATTTCATCAACTCTATTTAATCAATTCTATTTAAAGTATGTTTAACTTTAAGATGTGATTGCTTTTTGTTAAAGATATAATACCTTTTAAGCATAAATCATATCTTTAAAAATTATATAAACATGTTTTTTATTTAAAAAAACACAAACTACCTTCCATTTAAATACCCTCTTAACTTGAAATGAAATCCAAATTATATTTCAAATATAGCTTTTCTAAGTAAAATTATGAGCAACCAAACCATATCCTAAACAGCGAATACCATCATTAGAAAAACAAAAACAAAAACAATACAGAAAACAAGTCCTGGTCCAACGACACGACGTCCTATATCGCATCGACTCCGCGTCTTCGATTGACTCTTTATGGGCTTCAAGTCGGCCCCAACCTTAAACCCTGTGGGAAAAGATAAATGAATAATAAAAAGAAGAAATTAATTAAACCCTGCTCCATTTCGTGAATTTTCACCGGAAAATTGAGAAAGCTCTAAAGAAATCGAAGAGGATGAGCGGGTTTCCGATACCGAGAACTGAGTCAACTCACCATCGACTCTACGAGTTCGCTAAATCTGCCATCATCAAAATCTTTGCCCACCCCTATGCCACTGTCAGTAACACTGACCCCTCTCTCTCTCTCTCTCTCTCCACACACACACACACACGTATTTGCCTGATTTGGATTTTCTTTTTTTCTGGTGTTACACGTGAAGGTATGTGATTTGTATTGTGGAGGAGGAGTGGACTTAGAGAAATGGGACGCTGCTCAAATCACTCACTACATTGGAATCGGTCTGTTTTTCTTTTTTCTTTCATATACAGATTAATTAATGTGTTATTTTTTGGTATTTTATTAACGATAACGATAATGTTAATGTTAATGGCGTAGATGTAGCATCATCAGGAATAAGTGAAGTAAAAGAAACATGGGAGAGTCTGAAGAAAAATTACACTGCTGATTTCTTTCAAGCCGACCCTTGTTCTGTATGTACTTTTTTTATATGCTATTTTTTACGTTATTACATTTTTTTTCACCGGCTTCACTTCAAAATGTTTTTGTTTGACAGGAAAATTTTGAAACCCAGTTGCAGGAAAAGGCCAATCAAGCTGATTTAGTTTGCTGTTTGCAGAATTTGCAGGTTTGAAGTTGCTAAGAATGTTATTGATTTGTTTCTTACGAGGGATATTTAAGTGAGAAATGTTTTGTTGTAATTGTTTTTTGCAGTTGTGTTTTGAGACCGAGGAGAGTGCAAGGAAGCTTCTACATAATGTGGCGTCGTTGCTTAAACCGGGGGGTTATTTTTTTGGTATTACTCCTGACTCATCTACCATATGGTATGAATAAATGATCATTGAAGAAATGATGCCTTTCTCTCTGTGTGTTTGTGCTTCTGCATGTGCGAATCTGCATGTTACAAATTTGCTTCTTCTTAGTTTGTTGATTATCATACCCGGATGGATTGTTTAAATCTAGATATTTCTTTCAGGTATTGATAGCAATCTTGAATAAATCTTTGCTGGATGATTTACTTACACAGAACAAGGTTCATGCTATAACCAATGTAAAACTTTTAGTGGGAT
This sequence comes from Populus euphratica, assembly GCF_000495115.2. Lineage (NCBI taxonomy): Eukaryota > Viridiplantae > Streptophyta > Magnoliopsida > Malpighiales > Salicaceae > Populus > Populus euphratica. The sequence goes on along the minus strand of NW_011499863.1, from coordinate 1,776,584 downwards.
TTGGTTTTCTCCATGTCAATTGCCTTTATTTAATATTAGTTTGAATAATGAAATTGCACAGGTGAATCATTGAATAGCTTAAAGTTGAAATTCTTTTTTAGCTTGTTCCATACAGAACAGAAGTAGCTTAACGACTATTGCTGTGGTTGTTGGTGGTGTTTCTTCCTCCAGAATGTACATATTAAAAAATTCCAAGCTTTTTTCCTTGACTAAATGGCTTCTTGATCTCCTATTCATTCCATCTCAAACTTTTTTTGTGCCTGGACTGTGAGCTTTTCTATATCTGGGCTGCAGTTTCCATCTTTATACTAATCACAAGTTTGAAACTCTGAATGAGATTTTTCTTTTAGAAAAAAGGGAATTGTAGATGGTGTTTTTAACGTTCCATCCATGCAGGGCAAAGTACCAGAAGAATGTTGAAGCATACCACAACAGAAGTGGCAGCATGAAGCCAAACATTGTTCCCAATTGCATTCGATCAGAAAGCTACATGATCACTTTCGAAGTAGAGGAAGAGAAGTATATACATGTTTAAGAAATGAGCATATTCCCTCATTTTTGTCTTGGATAGCTTTGTTCTGATTTGCCTCCCCCCCTTCTATTAAAACCAGGTTTCCATTATTTGGGAAGAAGTACCAGTTAAAATTTGCCCACGACATCTCTGCAGAAACCCACTGCTTGGTGCATTTTCCAAGCTTGATAAGGTTGACTCCTTTCTTCATAACCTGTCATGATTTCACCTTCATTATAAATTGCTTTAATTAGTGTAATCTCTATATTGCCTCGTGAGTTTCTGATGCAACTCCATGTTTGCTTTTTATGTGGACCCATTCTATGGCCAGCACAGATGAATTCCTCGATATCGCTACTCAAAGCAGCTTTTATGGAATGTAGTTTTTTTAAGAGATAAAAGAGTTGGGTTTAAGGACTCACCCACCCCAATTACACATTCTTTTCCTACCCCCTTCTGTTTCTTTCTTTGTTCTATCTAGAGCAATCCATTGCTCTGCTTTTGAGTGTCTTCATCTCAATCAGCTGGTGTTCCAGTCTGCTTAAATCTAAAGCTAATACTGGAGGATTCTAGTATGTCTCTCATGACAAGTAGGATGTGTGAAAGGAAAGGAATACTGATTCCAGTAATTGTTAATTGCCTAAATAAATTTTGTAAAATACATCCAAGTCATCTATATGTCCATTGTTGATGTTATTGCCTGAAATCTATTTCATTCTCACCATTTATAGTCTTAATCTCACTCCATGTTGTAGGAACTAGTTGACTCATACGGAGAAGATAACCTAAGAGAGAGAAGACAAAAAGGGGCATTGGAGATGGTTGAATAGAGAGAAGTAAATATAGGGAAGGATTAGGATGCATGCAATATGATGGCTGATTCTTTTATCAACATATATAACCTTTTTGTTTGAAAAAGCGTCAGACCCCAATTTCTCCAAGTATATCAATTGGGTGATAATGCTGGGCTGCTGGCATTGGGACCATTCTGTTTAATTGAAAACTCAATGTTTTCTAAAGCTGTAGTTTTGGATCTCCTACAATGTTTCTCTTGAGTAATTGGCCATACATTATTTATTCTGAAGCATGGATGGATTGCTGTGAACTTGTTTTTTTCTGGCTGAAATTTTGTGGGTGTTTGTGCTATTCTATCCTAATCATATACCTTTTATGCTAAGCTTTAAAAATCCTTATGCTAGAGTCTCTGTGTGCGTCTAGGTTGGCCAGGGAAGCTGGTCTGGAGTATGTGGAAATTCAGAACTTGACAGAATTTTATGATGATAATAGGTTTGTGACTCTGCATTATTGTGTGTTTTTTATTGTTTCTAGTGCCTTTTTATATATGCACTGCTGATTTCTGCCTTTTCCTCTTCAAAGAACTCAATTTGCAGGTATGATAATGAATGCTGGTCTGAACCTGGTGGATCCTAGAGGGAGACTTCTTCCTCGATCATATGATGTATTAGGTGTGGCATTTACCTTATTCTCTCAGAAAATCCGACTTAATTTCCTATGTTATCACTTTATTCACACATTCTCACCCTTTTGGCATTTCCATTCTGCAGGCCTATATACTACATTTATATTTCAGAAGCCTGATCCAGATGTTGCTCCCCCTCTTACCACCCCATTATTACAGCATGATGGTTACACTATTGATGAGGCAAGTATTTATGATTTTAGCGAAGGCTACATTGAGCGCATCTTCATGCAATGCAGCATAAATGATATTTTTCATGTCATCTAATCAAGGGGAATTCTTAGCGTGTTTTATTAACAAGGATGTCCACACGTAAACTCCTTCAATTATGGCCTCATCTCCGCCCATGAACAAAAATTCTAATCCCATCACTGTGTTTTGGTTCTCCGATGTCTTATCCTTGTGATTCACTTGGGTTGCTTTTGATGTTCAGAGCGAGTGGCAAGCACCCGAGTGGCAAGGAACCCTATGGAGAGACGATGAAAAGAATGCACATCCAGAGCAGCAGCCTCCTCCTCCTCCTCCACCTCTTGGACTTGGAAAGATTAGTGAACAGAAGGGGATATTGGGTCCTGGCCCGGCAGATTTACGTTTCTCAGAGGCACTTTGACCTTTTGGTGGTTAGAAGCAAGCTAGAGGGATGTTGCATGCGATGTAAGAGGGGAGCTTCGTGGAGTGTGTTCGTTAACCGTAACCCGACTGTGAACAGGACAAACCAATGCAAACCTGTAATGTGTGTAGCCTATGCAATTACAACCAATGAGGTGTTCTTAGTACACTTTGACATTACTGGCCTTGATGGATCAGTAAAGGAAATAGAAGGATAAGATTCAAGCACTTGGAATAACGTTTTAGGAATTCGATCAGTAAAAGAAATAGACAACTTGGCAAGACTTTTTAGGAATATGATCACTTGCAGAACGTTGCATGAGTTGCTATACGGTGTCGCTTTGTGTACTAGGTGATTATTTAATTTTATCGAAAACTCCCTGATGTGAAAAATTACATCTATATATCCATCTGCTATATTAATATTATAGTATGATTATCAAAATATTTGCATTATCAAATACAAAATTTGGCACATGGCTTTTTTTGGAGCCCCCAACAAAATTTGGTATCATTCCAAATTATTATTATTATTATTAGAAATTTTGTTAATATTTCATGTTTAAGAAAAATTAAAAAACGCTTCTTTTATCTCAAAAGACTTGGAACAGTGGATGTGGATTTGAGTTTTTATTGGCAGATGAAAAATCTCAACTTAAAGTACTAGAAACTGATTTTTTTTTTTTATCAAAACTAGGATTTTTTATCAATGATAATGAGCAGATTAAACAGAAATAATATTTATTCAAAACATAATACTTCAAAAATGAAAATAGTACATGTTTTAACGTTGCACAACCCGTAATAGTTGAGGGGCAAGAAAAGCCATCAAACCATAAGTGGTTCAAAGCTTGGACCAAGTAGGATCCATTTGACAAGTTACCTTTACATACTAAATACTCGGTTACACGTGTCTATGTTTTCTTATTTTATAGCATATAGATGGGAGCTGCCAAAAACTAAGATTTCAAGCCAAATGAGATGCACATTGGCTTTAATCTTCAAGCTCAAGGATCTTCACCACATATGAATCTCCAAGCTTTTGGCAAACAACAACTCGGTCATGCGGCTTTATAAAACCAGCTGCCTTGCCATGATCTAGAGCAACCTTCAGAACTGATTCATTTGTTGCATTTGTAGACTCAGCCTGCAAAACCAACCATGTTCCCATTTGTTAAAAAATAAGCTTAAGTTCATGATGATATGTCCCCTGTCATTCTTAGTTGAAAATCCCTGTGAAACAGGGTGAGTAAAAACTCTAGTGACACAAGATGACCCGAGTTCTGTGTGAAAGAGCTCCAACCTGTAATGCATTGATTATATTTTTGTATACCTTCTACCTATTATCCCTGTAATAGTCAGTGTGTAACCACAGACATAGAATGATGGTGCGCACACCTACATCTAGACCCCATATTTGCCCTTCGTCCTTTGAAATGCATGCAAAGGCACTTTGCTGGAATGCCAAGAGAATTAAAATCTATATCTGAAAATTATCGTCATGATATGACCTTTAACCTTTAACCTTCATCTCAAATATCAATTATTGGAAAAATTCAAAGAAATAGTATATTAGATAACTAAAATTCATTCCACAAGACCTTTCTTATCTTGTCATTCTGAAGAAGAAGAAGAAAAATGGGAACTGATAAAAACATAAACTTGCAATCATGTAATGTAATGCATGCTTACTTGGTGTCGAGGATCGGCAAGCATAGGAAAAACTCCCCTGACAATGAGTGACTGCCTTGCCTGCCAGAAAATTATTAGAGGATAAGCTTCAAATTCAATTAGAGGGGGGTGTTGAAACAATGGAGCACCAAATTCAACAGAAAATTATCCCCTGCACTGGAAGAAGATATAACCAATCTAAGCAATAACATACCTCAAAAGCACCAGTAAAGGTCCAACGCAGTTGATCAGTCTTTAACCGAGGGATAACAACAGATATAACAGGCGTTATGGGTTTGTACTTTGCAATCAACCTGTATTAATACATGGAAGATTAGAAAGTCTCAAGTTCTGAAGAAATTGGCCTGTCATCTAAACAACAGTTCATTTGCCCAATTTAATAAATCTTTCAAAATAGACTTCCAAGATACCTAATCACTTGCATTTGTATTCTAATAAACATAGCGCCAGAAAAAGAAATTAAGAGGAAAAAATATGAAGAAAGAAAAACCTTGCAGCTCCTCCAGTAGAAGTGAAGCACAAAATTACAGAAGCTTTAACCTTGATAGCTGCACGGACCTTGATAACCAAAAAAGGGCAAGGATAAAAATAGGTAAAGAAGGAAGGAATACCACAGTGGAAGTAATACACAATTTGTAAGGAAGGAATGAAAACAATGTTCAACTAAATAAGCAAAAAAGCTTAATTGAAACATTATGAAAATACCGCAGTGGAAGTAATAGACTCCAAATGGCTCATTGCATCTCCTGCATATTTGACAGTTCTTTTGTAATACAAATCATAATTGAAAACCTTCTCTGCCTGCAGATGGGAATTTAATTAATTAGGGAGATAGGTTTGGAAATATCAAGAGAAAATGGAGGCAAGGAGGGATACTTGAGGAAAACAAGAGAGAACTTACCTCAGCACAAATTTTCCCAACGGTAGAGATGGTCTCAACTGGATACAATCCTCTCAGGGTTTCTGCACCTAGAAGAATTGCATCACTCCCTGAAGAAACAGAAAAACACATTAAAATACTTCTGTTAGCCTGTGGTTTGCATAATATATGAAACTCTCAGCTTACTTAGCAAGGCTAGAAAAATGAGGTATCAAGACTGCTATATTCTCATGTAAGAAGTTAGCACTTCATTGTCCAGAACAGTATAATTACATGCAACAAAATTTACAAGCGGGAAACACAATCCACGCAAGAATTTTGAAAATTACCATCCAATACTGCGTTGGCAACATCAGTTGCTTCTGCACGAGTAGGTCTCAAATTCTCTGTCATACTGTCCACAACACGAGTGACCACAGCAGGTTTTCCAGCCATATTGCACTTAAAAACAGCAGTTTTTTGAAACATAAACACCTGTAAAATGCAGAGAGCAAGACAGTCTGGTTATGTGTAGTAGAATTTCCATTTCAGGACTCAATTAGCCCTAAATGCAAATGCATGTTTACTGATGGTGTCAAACTAGATAGGAACAACATGCTAATTGCCTACAGTCGGTTTTTATATCTATCCTCATTGGCAGGATTGGCATCATAGGAAATCGTACCTTTTAATGGCCTCCAAAAGCTACTTAGATGTCCCACTTGAAAAAATACATGAAAAATAAACCCGTAAAAAAAAGGATTGATACAGCATGTTGTACAGTTGTGACAACTTAAAGTATGTTGTAGTGTAGCACTCTCCATTTCCCATTTATCTTCTATAAATTGCTATTATGCAATCCTTACAGACTGTTGTGTTACAATATCACATGTTAACAAGAAATCGTAACAGACTAGTATGTTTTAATGACAGGTGCCTATGATAACTTGCACATATTGAAAGTTCATCAATCAGATTTCACACCTACCTTCTCTGGTGGGAGATCTATCCCCAAATTTCCACGAGAAAGGATGATACCGTCTGCTTCTTCAAGGATTTCATCAAAATGAGTTAATCCCTGCAGGAAATACATTAGAAATATGGCTGTTGGAACCTAAAATGGAATTTAAGCATGGTACGATAAGGAATGGCATATGATAGCAGACAAATCACACAGCTCACCTCTACATTTTCAATTTTCGCAAAAATTTGAGTCTGATAGAGGTCGCCCAGTTTAGAAAGAAATTCACGTGCCTGTATAAAAGCATTACCAGCTAAATTTTATACTATAAAGGGGACAATGAGGAAAATATAGATGCAGCAAACCTCGATAACCACAAAGAGAAAAAAATGATAAGGACAAAATGATGGGAAGAGGTCAAAGTAATTTAGTTTACAATGAAAAGAGATAGTAGACAATAACTCTCAGCAGGAGAATCCTTACAT